>NC_079195.1:66518410-66820910 GCF_029499605.1 Hyla sarda | reverse complement strand
TACCTGAATTGTACAGTCCTATATTTCAACAAAATATTCTAACTTAATTACTATGTTTAGCAAAAATAGAGGTTGTTGGTATACATTTTGATCAAATGACTTCTGTGTGAAGGCTGGAGAACTCCGTCCCGGTCTACCAGGCCTGACTAAGCGCCAGTGGGCGTGATACGGTCCGTGGCCGGCGTCTGAGGCTTCCCTCGTAACACCTTTCGCCTCCCCGCCACGGAATACCAGGACTGAGTTCTCCAGCCTTCACACAGAAGTGAGTGCTCTGTTTCTTTCTATCTTCGTTTGCTACGAATGATAACAATGCTTTTTGATCAAAATGTACACTAACACCCTGTTAGTTTTTAATTATGCTGAGAAGCAAGTAGATCAAAATACAAATGGTGGATGTGCAGCTATGTTTCTATTTCTCTATTTTTGTTTCATTACTATGTTTACAAAATAAACACACAATGGCTAAACATATTTGGTCATTAAGTTATGAGATATCGGATAGTAAAGAGTTAAAATAAAGTCACACAGAAGGATAAAATGGGTTTATCTGTGAGGTAATTTACCATTCTGTGTAATCTACCTGAAATCCCAGTGGTTCCTAGCAGTAATATGATTGAGTTTACTTTACGAAGCTGGGACTAAAATATCTCAGGTCTAATATGATGCAGATGGCCTGTCCATACCACCATACAGGACTGTACTGTACTGATCTATGCAAACTATTGTTAGATATTCACATAACTAACCACAGAGATAATGTTCTCAATAGAAAATTGAGAATTATAGTATATAGAGTACTACAGAACATTAGAAACCTATAATCCTACAATAAGGTTCAATTGGGGGCTTACTTCTAGGACCACCAACAATAAGATGGCATACAGTATTACCCTTACCACCTGTTATATAGTTTTTAAAACTGTTAACTCTGTAAGAACTACTTGAATTATCTGTGCATTTTTTCTTATTTGGTTGGTTGGTTGTTCTGTAACATCCTACCATTCCTTCTCTTCCTCTTCTACCCCCAAAACCAATCAGGAATCCTGGAAGCCATAAGACGGACATGTGTCTTAATGTATAGATCTGTTGTAGATGATTTATTGGTATGACGTTATGTCTATATTCTTCTATACCCTCCTTTGTGTCATGGGATTAAAGGAACTACCACTTCCCTATTGGTTATTGTTAGAACAATACAATACTTCTGCACAACTTATATATATGGATTATACTGGCCACATCGACCTACAAGTTGGCAGTAAATAGAACAATTATCACTATTTCCACCCATGAATTTCCTGTGCTTTGTAGTGATTCATTCTCCTGTACAATCATTGCTTGTATGGATTATTAGTCACAGTTTGTTGCAATAATAGTTTACATTTTTTATCATGTTTTTAGGATTCTGGCCAAATTTCCATAGCAGTATACAGTATGTGTGTGTGTGTGTGTGTGTGTGTATATGTGTATAATATATATTTTTTGTTGCGCTGTCACAGGTTATATGCATCTGACACTGAGTCTACACTGGGACTTACAGCTAAGAATTGAACCAACTGCATGCTGGTTTTGGTCTATATAGAATGTATATGTGGTGGCCCAGTACAAACGTGGCCCTTCTGTACAATCTGTGGTACTTTTCATGTGGATTCAGTCCTAGTCCCCTGCCCCACACTCCTCAGGACTCTGGTTATGTGATTGTTCCTACAGATGGTTAATGCATTTGGTTTAGATATAAATGCCTTTAAGTCCTGTTGTTAAAGGGGTATTCCAGGAAAAAACTTTTTTATATATATCAACGGGCTCCAGAAAGTTAAACAGATTTGTAAATTACTTCTATTAAAAAAATCTTAATCCTTTCAGTACTTATGAGCTTCTGAAGTTAAGGTTGTTCTTTTCTGTCTAAATCCTCTCTGATGACACCTGTCTCGGGAAACGCCCAGTTTAGAAGAGGTTTGCTATGGGGATTTGCTTCTAAACTGGGAGTTTCCCGAGACGCGTGTCATCAGAGAGCACTTAGACAGAGAGAACAACCTTAAATTCAGAAGCTCATAAGTACTGAAAGGATTAAGATTTTTTAATAGAAGTAATTTCATAATCTGTTTAACTTTCTGGAGCCAGTTAATATAAATATATATATATATATATATATATATATATATATATATATATAAATATATATATAAATATATATATATATATATATATATATATATATATATAAATATAAATATATATATATATATATATATATATATATATATATATATATATATATATATATATATTTTTTCCTGGATAACCCCTTTAAGTCATGCAACCAAGGAAGGTGCCAGTGATCAGGTGACTTGTGTGGTAACCTATGGGACCCCTTATAATTGCGCCCTTTTAAACCAAGGGAGGAACTAGTTAGTGGAGAGAGGAGTTGTTGCTGAGGAGCAGTACAGTCAAGACCTGAGAGTGTCTGGTGTCCTGAGAGAGACCTAGGCCTAACCACGCAGCCACACTTCCATCACAAAATGCCCCTTCAGTTGAACGTCAAAGCCTGGTAAGCAACCACAGGGGAGAAGTCTAGTCAGTCATAGTCAAGTATATCAAGTCAGATAAAGTCAGCATGGGTCTGCTTCATTTAGTCCAAGTCCACTAAAAGTCCCAGTGAGCCTAAAAGTCTCCTTAAGTCACTGGTCATCTCCTTGGGCCTAACTGAGCTGTAAAGACTATACCATCTGTCTGCCTAAGTAAATCATCCGTTGTTCTGTAGCTTTGCATTGGAGTGATTATTTGCCCCGTGCCTAGCCCAGGAACCAGCGTCCATACCTCATGTGGTGTAGAGGATAACCATGCCCTGGTGTCCCAAACACAAGGGGTTTATGCTATCTGCCCCTAGGGTAATAACATCTGCCCTTTCATCACACCCTCACCACATATAGGCAGGCTTGTTGTGGTCAGGGATAACATTCCTGAGGATACATTGTATATAGTGTGTGGGATGAATTGCTTAATCCCCGGGAATGTTGTTTCATGATTCATTATGTCAGCTTAGCTGTACACCTAGAAGAGCAGGCAGATCTCAAGGGTACACCTAGTTCTCTCTAAATACTTCTTGTCCCTGCTTTCCTCTTCACTCCTAGATGCCACTACAAACACTGTCCTGGCTGTGGGTCAAAGGACCAAGAAGTAAGGCCGTGTTTCCACTTGACAGTTTTTTTTTTTTTGTTTTTTTTAAACCACCACTGCAGTTTTTGAGCCAAAGCCAGATGTGGTTCCAGCAGGAGGAAGAAGTAATTTCATTATATTTCATATTCCTTTTGGATCCACTTCTGGCTTAGGCTCAAAAACTGCATTGGTGGTTTTAATAAAAAAAAACTACTAAGTGGAAACCAAGCCTAAGGGCTCGTTCACACGGGCGGATCCATAGCATATTTTATGCTGCTGATCTGCCGACGATGGACCACTACAGTGTGCCTTAGATTTGCCTGCTCGGTGTGGCAATTTGCCACTCTGAGCAGACACCCTGCAATGTGCGAGTCGCCGTGCAGGGGGAATGCACATTGCAGCAGTGTGTATGCTCGTAGTGATGGATTGCTGCTCTGAGCAGGCACATCTGGAGGCACACTTTAGGGGTCCATCATCCGAAGATCCGCAGCGTAAAATACGGGATCTGCCCGTGTGAACGAGCCCTAAGGTCACGTTTACATGGATGGGTTACTCGTGAGTTTCACGCTGTGGATTTTCTGAAGTGAAAAATCCACAGCAGACCCCATTAAGGTCAATGTAATCTGCAGCATATTTTCTGCTGTGGAAAGTTCACCGCAGAACAACCCCTGTGTCTTAAACCCACAGCAGGAAACTTGCTTCAGGATGAGGTGAGGTGTAGTCTGGTTTGGGGTCTGTATATGCTGGGGTCTGGTCTAAAGTCAGCAATGCTCACTTATTTGACCGAACAATTGTTTTCCTCCACATTCTTGAATCCTTACTTAGCTCTGCATTCATATGCTGTGATGAGGAAAGAAAATCCACTGCCATACTACTCTGGCGGCAGCTTATCTTCCTAGGAACAAAAATATTGGACAGTTGAAATTCAACATGTCTGATCTTTCCCTCCTTCTGACTTCACCTCTCAGGAGGCCCCATACACATGAGATGGTTAGCCGTTCCTGTTAAAAACAATAGGTTCTGCTGACACATGTTTGATGCAAATTAGGACCTGAAGTGTCTCTACATATATACTGTGGTAGCCCAGTACAGGAGCTGTGCCCCCCCCCCCCCCCCCCCCCGTACCCATGCTGCCCTGTCAGGCAGCCTCCTTAGTGTCCCCTGGGCCCCCTTACACCTGTCCCCTTATATATATATTGTTTGCCATGTGTTATACTGTATAATGCATATAGAAAGTGTTACTACATTAAGAGGTTAAAGAGTAGCTATCATGATCTAATCTCTCCCTAATCCCCCCCCCCCCCCCCCAATCTGTTTCTGACTCTCACAGGCACTATCCCTGTGTTTCTTTTCATTCAAAACCCCCTCTTTTTCTACCTGATTTATTGTCTTCTTGGCTGCTCATTAAGCAGTCCTAGTGTGAGGGAGGAAGGAGGCATGGCCCGGCATAGAGGCTGTGAACACAGCATCTGGCAGCTCTGAATCTTCTCCTCTCTGTTTACAACTGCATGTGCAGAGAGAAGAACGGAGCTCGGATAGTAAAATGAATGAGGGCGTGCAGTAAGGCAGAGTCAGAAGTATGCCCTGCTGTGCTGTGAGCACAGTGCTGGCTCCTTCCTGTCTGATTGACAGGCAGGCAGCAGTGCTGAGCTTGTCTGTGTCCCGGCTGCAGTCTGAGATTTAGGACTCCAGCATGACTCTGAAATCTATAAAAAGGGCTTGCGGCCAGGACTGCTAGGGAGACCCCTAGTGGTCATTTTTTCAAAGTTGAAAATTAAATGGACAGAAGCATATTTTTAAGAACATGCAATTGGAAAGTTATTCTGCATACATTAATCTATAATATATCAAAAGTTTTTTTTGATGAAAGGCACCCTTTAACATGCACACCAACTTTTTTTCCCCTCAAAGTGCCCTCAAATAGAAATCATCCCCAGTCTGTGTCCTCCCCCCCCCCCTTTTCCTAAGCCTGTGCAGTATGTCCCCCTTCACACACAGATATCATCCCCAGTCTGTGATGCTCCCCCCTCTTATCCCCAGCCCGTGCAGTATGTCCCCCTTCACACATAGAAATCATTAGGCAGGGGAGATGAGGAGCCATGTACGTCCTCTCTCTCCCCTGCTCTTCGGCCTTCTTTTCCCCGTGGTTACTTTCGTCCTCTGAAGGCAGAGCAGGGGGAGGGGAGATGAGGATCATTGTACGTCCTCTCTCCCCTGCTCTGCCTTGCAGAGCTGCGTCCTCCGGGAGGGGGAGATGAGGGGGCGCTGCTTGGGGCATGGCTTCTTTCTCCTGTGCAGACCTGCGTCCTCTGGAAGGGGGAGATGAGGGGGGCGTGGCTTCTTTCTCCTGTGCAGACCTGCATCCTCTGCTCTGCCTTCGGAAACCTTCGGAGAGTTGACGGGAGGAGCGCTCGCAAGTCTGCACGGGTCGCATGGAGTACTATGGCCGCGTGCCCACAGAGGAGGCTTGGTGTGCCACCTGTGGCATGCGTGCCATAGGTTCGCCATCACTGTCCTAGAGTGTGTCTGGAGTCCATAGGAGTGATCAAGTCAGTCCAGCAGCCACAATTCTACAAGTAAGCTACAACCACAGCATTGTCAGTCTCAAGTCAAGTCAGTCACTGTCATCTATTGTCCAATCAGAGTGGCCTGCACTAAAATTGTCCAAATCTACTGCAAGTCCCAAAAAGCCCTTAAAGGAATACTCCGATGCAGCCCCCCCCCTGAAAAAAAAAATTTAATGCCATAATGTTGCCCATTAAAATACCTTTTGATGGAGCCCTCAATCGTGTAGAAGGGCCCAGACGTTTTCGCATTATGTGCCCGGCCCGCACTGTAAAAACTACATCTCCCAGCATGCCCGCTTGTCACATCCAGCCAGCTCCTGCCTGTATCTCCCCTGCTCTGCCCCCTCCAGAAATTATAATAAATCACGCCCCCTCCGCGTTTGCTGAGCTGAGCCTATGGCAGCTCAGCGCATATATGAATATATTAGTGAGGGGGGAGTAGCCAACTCCGGGCTGGGAGGCCGGCAGAGCCCGCAATGACTCATGGGAGGTATGAGTCACCGGGCTAAGTTGCCGGCGGAGCGCTCTGAATAAGCGGTCGAGCATCATCAAATGCAGGTAAAGGACCCAGCTTCCGGTCGGCGGAAAAATGCAGGAGAAGACCAGGGAAAGGGCCATTTGGAAAGCGCAAGTATATTAGAATGTTATATAACTTTGCTTGATGCTTCTTTTGCCCCAGAAAAGATTTGCATCCGAGTACTCCTTTAAGGTCTCTGAAGTCACTGGTCACCTCCGTGGGCCTGGCTGAACTGTATAGACTGTTCCATCTGTCACTCAGTAAGGCTACTGTTGTCTGTAACTTGGCGTCTGAGTAATTATTGCTCCCGTGCCTAGCCCATGATCCAGCGGTATACCTTCGGGTGGTATTGAGGATAAACCACACCCTGGCATCACGAATATAAGGGGTTAATGTTATCTTCCCCTAGGGTAATTCCATCTGCCCTGCATCTCATACCCTCTACCACAATATTTTTTGTGATTATAGTGCTGTAAGTCGGGATATTCTATATAAATTGGTGAGGCACAATTTTAAATTTGCTTTTCAGAGTCTCTTTTTTTTTTTTTTTTTTTTAAGTTGGCAAATTTGCAGTGTATACTATGTACTAGAGCTGAAATTGTATAAATACTACAAATACGTATTGTAGATGTAAATGCTAACTTGAAGTGCTTTTGAAGCAAATCTAATTTTGCCAAGGTTTTGAACACAGATTTAGTCCTGACGCTGATCTATTTCCTGGCTACCCCACACAGTTTCTGTAGCATATCCACGTGAATAGTGTGCGCAGAATATTGTTTTTGTCCTGCACTAACCCCACTTGGTGGACCTTTCCAGCAATCAAAGAAGTTCAGAAAAATACACCAAAATAACCAAAGTGTACTAATGGAAAGTGCTATTAAAACTAAACTTATACTAAGTACTATTAAAATACTCCCACATGTCAAGTGTAGGGGGGGAAAATCAATCAAGGTAGGTTATTACCATTACATGTACCAAACACAATATAGCAAGTAAGAGGGGGAAATGTCCTCATATATAACAATCCACTTAAAAAGACATCCCTTATAGAAGAAGACACCCCCTAGATAAAATATAAAAAAAACAGGTATACCCCATCTACTTGAGTTAGATATAGTAATCCCAACGCGTTTCAGTTACTGGGAACGGTGACATGCGAGCACAGTGATCGTGGGGGGTCCCAGTGGCCGGACCCCCATGATCAGATATCTTATCCCCTGTGCTTTGGGTAGGGGATAAGATGTCTAGGGGGGTAGGGAGTACGCCATTAAAGGGGTACTCCGGTGAAAACCTTTTTTTTTTTTTAAATCAACTGGTTTCAGAAAGTTAAACAGATTTTTACATTACTTCTATATAAACTATATACTTCTATATCTATTCATATAAAAAGGGGGTAACGCTAAAGTTTGCTGTAATTAAATTGATGCACTGTCTGGGACAAATAGTTATTATTTTTTATTATTCTTCTTTTTTTAGAGTGTATCTCTACCCATTGATTTTATATAAAAAAGCGCTATTTAGGGGCAGAGTCAAATAGCGCATTTTTAGATAAAATCAATGGGTAGAGATACCCTCTAAAAAAGAAGAATAATAAAAAAAATAACTATTTGTTCCAGACAGTGCATCAATTTAATTACAGCAAACTTTAGCGTTACCCCCTTTTTATTTTTCATAGATTTTTTTGATAAAAAGTATTTCATTATAATAGTGGCATATATACATATATACCTACATGCCCCCTCACAAGAAATATATATAATATAAATTTCATCCAGCTAAAAGATACTTACCTTGGATTGAGCCAGTCTAACAATTGACTTAGAAGATGCAAGTTGCCAGCACGTCTAAGTCCACTGACATGCGCGGTCTTTGTAGTCAGTGCTATACAGCAAAGAAAATAGTCTAAGTGCATTGACATGCGCGGGAATCGGCGCCTGCACATTAGATATAAAGAGTATAAGATAAGTATAAGTTTACGGACATGCGTGAGATTGACGCATGCGTAATGGACCTTATCTCAGGGTGATAACCATATCCAATCACATGCGAGGCGCCTCTTAGTGACATCCGGTATGTTTACTCACATGACCAATTATTAAGACTGTGATTGGATGAATAGCCATCATAACAAAGCGCACAAGTTTTTGAAGCTGGCCTGTGATTGGATGACATGCCGCGGCCGGCACATTCAACGTCAGACGCGACGATATAAAAGGCAGCATGAGACGCCCGCTGGCCATTAGCCACCAGACTTTCCTGACGAAGCTGGGGTGCCAGTGAAACGTTGGAAGGGCTGGCTAATATCTGGTTATTTTAATTTGCAGTAGCCACCGGCTCCTAATAGATAGAAGAGCGAGCTACTAATCAATGCTCACTCTGTTATTTCACATTCAAGTGTATACAAAAGACAAGCACAGGAGCTAGGGAGCCTGGTGGCAACTGTGGTTTTAAAGTTAGTCGTGGTGTCATTACACCAACTTGTAGAATCACATATTGATGTTGGTCACAGTTTATATTTTAAATGGATCAATAAATGGTACATTTTAATATTGGGGGGTACTTAGTTTAAGGGTTCCCCTAGGGGGGTTCCCCTATAATTGTTGTTTGTCAAAATAAATTGGGGCAAGTCTGTTTTCATGCCATTACGAGAAGGTGACTGGGGACAGCTCATTCACGGCCTGAGGGTGGTCTCTAGCTTCAAGTACTTGGGCGTAATTATTAATAGGGCGTTTGGTGAAGACCGCTCGACCAATATCCTGCCTCTACTTCCCTTTGTCCGAGAGAAGTTTAGAGTGTGGGCTGCCTTGCCACTCTCGGTTGCTGGCCGCCTTAATTTGATAAAAATGGTGGTGCTCCCCAAATGCCTTTATTTACTGGAGCATGCTTCCGCAATAGTGCCCAAAACTTTTTTTAAGCAACTTCACGCTCTCTTTGGTCCCTTTGTATGGGGAAGCAATAGATCTAAGCTTCGGCTCACCACGTTGCAAAGATCTAGACAGAGGGGAGGTATGTCCCTGCCGGACGTGCATCTATACTACCTGGCGGGCCAGTTACGTTAAATTAGACACTGGGTCTCCCTGGACTCACTGCCTAACAGTGAGCATCACCTAGCCCACGCCTTGCATCTACATCACTTATGGCCTGTGTTGGAGGGGAGGACGGGTCTGGGGGGCTCGTGGCTACCTTTACATAAAATGGCTTCACAGGTGTGGGTGACCTCTAAGCAGTTACTTGCCTACTCAGATGTTGTATTGGACAGGCAGCTCTGGTATGACCCCCTATTGCCCCATTTTTCGGATCTGCTGGAGCCCGGGTTCTGGAGGTCCCATGTGATCTGTACTCTAGCAGATGTTTATGATGGCACGCATTTCAGAGACTTTTCATATTTTCAAGAGGACAGGAATGTTCCTAGTCGGTTTTTCTATCGTTTTCTCCAGCTTAGACATGCGTTCTCCATGCAGTTCCCTGTGTCCTTGGCCCCGTTCTCCAGATTCCCAATCATTGGGGTTTTTACCACACAAGGCCCCAAAGGTCTGATCTCTGCATTGTATACTGCCCTACTGAGCGCCAAGATGGATAGAGAACCTCTTCCTGTAGAGTCTAGGTGGAAATCATCTATACCTGACCTCACAGGAGAAGAATGGGATGAGGCTATGTCCTCTCACATGTCTGTCTCTCCCTCTATTAACAACCGTCTCATACAGTTGTACATGTTTCACCAGTCCTACCTCACACCGGTTAGACTAGCTAGAATGGGTAGGAGACCGGATGATACCTGCCATAGATGCGGGGAGGGGGGTGCGGATTTTTTACATTTGATGTGGTCTTGTCGGTATATTTGTTCCTACTGGGCTGATGCAGTACGCTTTGTTTGCTCTTTGACTCAACACCCTGTGCCCCTGTCCCTTAGGGTGTGCCTATTGGGTATACTGGACGAGGAGCATTGGTCCCCTCTAGAGAGGACGTTTTTTCAGGGAAGTGTTGTTCTTAGCCCGTAAGGCTATAGCCCTGCGGTGGATGGACCCGAGACCCCACGACTATATCCGGCTGGAAGGCCCTAGTCAACGTTTCTGTGAATTATGAGTATGTTGTATACAAGAATCGTAAGAACCCATATAAGTTCTACAAAATTTGGTCTGCTTGGTGCGCTTCTCCTCAGGCAAACTTCACGGCTTCTCGATTTCTTATCAGGGATCAACTATCTACATAATTGCGTTTTATCCCACGGTCTGCTCCCCTTATAGGGAGGATATCTGATGGTGCGGATGGTCCCCCCTTCCATCCCTTCCCTCCCCCCGACCCCCCTCCTATCTCTCTCTTTTTCCTCTCCTTTCTCTTTTCTCCCTCCCCCCTTTTTTTTCTCTTTTTTTTTCTTCTCCTCTCTTTCTTCTCCCTCGTCTTTGCTTACTGGTCTTTCTACAGCCCGGGTACTCGTCTTTTGTGCACCCTCTTGTTCTTACATGTTTGTGTGTCTTGTCTCATGTTCGTCATGGTTCCCACTGAAAGTGGTTGGTTTCTTTAATTGTGGTTGACTGTTGTTAACTTTTATTGATATGCATATTGATGTCTGATGATGATCCGACCATACCTCTGTGGTACATATGTGACCTCCATGTTCTTGATATTGATGCTGTTTATTGTACTGGCCTTTGTCTTAGTTATGCATTTACAATAAAACCAGTTTAAAAAAAAAAAAAATCTCAATCCTTCCTGTACTTATTAGCTGCTGAATACTACAGAGGAAAGTCTTTTATTTATTGTTGTCCTTAGTGGGATTTGGTTGCTAAAATGGACAGAGATGTCAGCAGAGAGCACTGTGCTCGTGATGTCATCAGTGTTCCAAAAAGAATGGAATTTCCTCTGTAGCATTCAGCAGCTAATAAGTACTGGATTTTTTAATAGAAGTAATTTACAAATATGTTTAACTTTCTGCCACCAGTTGATTTAAAAGAAAAATGGTTTTCACCATGGAGTACCCCTTTTAAGGCAAGGTTTCCACACAGGTTTTTTTTTCCTGGGGTTTTTGGAAAAAAATGCCACTGCAGTTTGAGCCAAAGCCGGAAGTGTTTTTTCAAAAGGAATGAGAAATATAAAAGAAGGAATGTAGCTTTGTTTTTCTATTCCTGGATAACCCCTTTTAACCTCTTAACGACGCAGGATGTATATATTTACGTCCTGCGCCGGCTCCCGCGATATGAAGCGGGATCGCGCCGCGATCCTGCATCATATCGCTTCGGTCCCGGCGCTCATCAACGGCCGGGACCCGCGGCTAATACCACACATCGCCGATCGCAGCGATGTGCGGTATTAACCCTTTAGAAGCGGCGGTCAAAGCTGACCGCTGCTTCTAAAGTGAAACTGAAAGTATCCCGGCTGCTCAGTCGGGCTGTTCGGGACCGCCGCAGTGAAATCGCGGAGTCCCGAACAGCTGATCGGACACCGGGAGGGCCCTTACCTGCCTCCTCGGTGTCCGATCGACGAATGACTGCTCCGTGCCTAAGATCCAGACAGGAGCAGTCAAGCGCCGATAATGCTGATCACAGGCGTGTTAATACATGCCAGTGATCAGCATAGGAGATCAGTGTGTGCAGTGTTATAGGTCCCTATGGGACCTATAACACTGCAAAAAAAATTAAAAAAAAAAGTGTTAATAAAGGTCATTTAACCCCTTCCCTAATAAAAGTTTGAATCACCCCCCTTTTCCCATAAAAAAATAAAACAGTGTAAAAAAAAAAAAAATAAACATATGTGGTATCGCCGCGTGCGTAAAGGTCCGAACTATAAAAATATATCATTAATTAAACCGCACGGTCAATGTTGTACGCGCAAAAAAATTCCAAAATCCAAAAAAGCGTATTTTGGTCACTTTTTATACCATTAAAAAAATTTATAAAAAGTGGTCAAAAAGTCCGATCAAAACAAAAATCATACCGATAAAAACTTCAGATCACGGCGCAAAAAATGAGTCCTCATACCGCCCTGTTCGTGGAAAAATAAAAGTTATAGGGGTCAGAAGATGACATTTTTAAACGTATAAATTTACCTGCATGTAGTTATGATTTTTTCCAGAAGTGCAACAAAATCAAACCTATATAAGTAGGGTATCATTTTAACCGTATGGACCTACAGAATAATGATAAGGTGTAATTTTTACCGAAATATGCACTGCGTAGAAACGGAAGCCCAAAGTTACAAAATGGCGGGGTTTTTTTTCGATTTTGTCGCACAATGATTTTTTTTTCCGTTTCGCCATGCATTTTTGGGTAAAATGACTAATGTCACTGCAAAGTAGAAAAGTAAAAAATAAGCCCTAATATGGATTTTTAGGTGGAAAATTGAAAGGGTTATGATTTTTAAAATGTAAGGAGGAAAAAACGAAAGTGCAAAAACGGAAAAACCCTGAGTCCTTAAGGGGTTAAAGGGGTACTCCGCCAGAAAACATTTTCTTTAAAATCAAGTGGTTCCAAAAATTTACAGATTTGTAAATGCCTTCTATTTAAAAATCTTAATACTTCCAGTACTTATCAGCTGCTGCATGCTACAGAGGAAGTTCTTTTCTTTTTGAATTTTCTTTCTGCCTGACCACAAGTGCTCTTTGCTGACACCTCTGTCCATTTTAGGAACTGTCCGGAATAGGAGCAAATCCCCATAGCAAATCTCTCCTGCTCTGGACAGTTCCTGACATGGACACAGGTGTCAGCAGAGAGCACTGTGGTCAGACAGAAAACAACTTCAAAAGGAAAGAATTTCCTCTGTAGTATACAGGAGCTGATAAGTACTGGAAGGATTAAAATTTTTGAATAGAAATAATTTACAAATCTGTTTAACCTTCTGGCACCAGTTGATTGAAAAGAAAATGTTTTTCAGTGGAGTACCCCTTTTTAAAGATAAAAATTGCTTAAAGGGGTATTCCAGGCCAAAACTTTTTTATATATATATATATATATATATATATATATATATATATATATATATCAACTGGCTCCGGAAAATTAAACAGATTTGTAAATTACTTAAATTAAAAAATCTTAATCCTTGCAATATTTATTAGCTTCTGAAGTTAAGTTGTATTTTTCTGTCTAACTGCTCTCTGATGACTCGCATCCCGTGAGCTGTGCAGTTCCTATGGGGATATTCTCCCATCATGCAAAGCTCCCGGGATGTGACATCATCATTGAGCAGTTAGACAGAAAACTTCAGAAGCTAATAACTATTGGAAGGATTAAGATTTTTAACAGAAGTAATTTACAAATCTGCCATCACACTGTGGACTCCAGCGTCCCTGCCGTGATACCTGCCTGACACTGCACCTTCCCGCTTGATTTCCTACATGGAATAAAGAATATTCATCAGCAACTACCTGGGTGAGTGCCGTCTTATTTTCTACATGGACTAATTTACAAATCTATTTAACTTTCCGGAGCCAGTTGAGATAGATATATATATATATAGATATATATATATATATATATATATATATATATATATATATATAATATATATATAATATATGTGTGTGTGTGTATATATATATATATATATATATATATATATATATATATATATAATATGTATATGTGTTTTTGCCTGGAATGCCCCTTTAACTTTCATTTATGGATCTGAAGTACACATAAAACAGACTTTTTGTATTTACATTTCATGATTTATGGGTTGTGATGACATTTATGCTATTGGAAACTTTTAGCAGTCTTTCGACAGACCTATCTGAAGCAGCTCAGTGTTTCTCTAATACAGTGGTCTCAAAGTGTGGACCTCCAGATGTTGCAAAACTTTAACTCCCAGCATGGCCGGACAGCCAACTGCTGTCCGGGCATGCTGGGAGTTAAAGTTTTGCAACATCTGGAGGGCCACAGTTTGAGACCACTGCGTTGGAGCACTTAGGTTTGCATGGTGGAGTATATACTCATTGCAGAATGGAAATAGCTGGAGCAAGCTCTGTGCAAACATTAGGCCAGCCAGATGAGGCCCTAATCTGAAGGACGTGTGCGGAGAAAAAGTTGACCAGTTGCCCATAGCAACCAATCAGAGCGCTGCTTCCTTTAGGTCTCAAAGGCTTTTTAAAAATTATAGAAGTGATCTGATTGGTTGCTATGGGCAAATGGTCAACTTTTCCTCTGCACTAGTTTTGACAAATCTCTGCAAATGTATTTACGTTGTTTTGTAGACTTTTAGCTTGCATCTAATATACTTTTTAATTTTTTTCTCTAAACTCATGTTTGAACTTCTCAAGTGGCGTTCTCCCTTATGGTAACAGTCACGACCCCTTTATGTAAATTAAATTTTTGGAATTCAAAGAAAGTGTTTCATTGATCCTTACCTCTATCTTCTAGGATATACAATAGAATTATTTTTGGTCATTCAACTATATTCCTAGCTAAAAGCTCAGAAATGTGACTACTTACACAAAACGATATTAGTTCCATCTGCTTGACTAATGTGAAACGTAAGGGGTCTACATCCTGGCGGGGGTAACATTTACAATTCCTACAACCGTATATAGTCCCTTAGTGTATCCTCTATGGATCCTTTCATGTGCTGATCTGTTCTTCTCTTTACAGGAGAGAAAAAGAAAACCAAGTCCATAGACAGTGAACTTAACCCAGTATGGAATCAGGTAAGTGTGCACCAATGTCGGTTTGTTTTAGTGGTTTGTCCTTAAAGGATACTTCCCTGGAGGCGTTTTCTTTTTTAGCAAATATTAATAGTTTTAATTATTCTTAGAATTAATGTTTAAAGGGGTTATCCAGGAAAAAACTTTTTTTTTATATATGTATCAACCGGCTCCAGAAAGTTAAACAGATTTGTAAATGACTTCTATTAAAAAATCTTAATCCTTTCAGTACTTATGAGCTTCTGAAGTTAAGGTTGTTCTTTACTGTCTAAGTCCTCTCTGATGACACCTGTCTCGGGAAACGCCCAGTTTAGAAGCAAATCCCCATAGCAAACCTCTTCTAAACTGGGCGTTTCCCGAGTCACGTGTCATCAGAGAGGACTTAGAAAGAAAAGAACAACCTTAACTTCAGAAGGTCATAAGTACTGAAAGGATTAAGATTTTTTAATAGAAGTAATTTACAAATCTGTTTAATTTTCTGGAGCCAGTTGATATTTAAAAAAATTTTTTTCCTGGAATACCCCTTTAAGGCCACCTACTGGGAACTATGGACAAGTCCTCGACTGGAGGGACGTTAGATTCACAATGGGGGATTCAAACTACATACCACACAACACCCACCACCCCATTCCACCTCCCCCTTTTCCCACAAAAAAACAGACCGTTGCTGTGGTGAAAAATGGTCCGGTCGGGCACATTTATTAACAAAATAATTAAATATTTAAATACAGTATTAACTTTATCAAACACTATAAACTTCCGTGAAAACCCATGCAACAAAGGGGTCCCTGGAGGACTATAGCCATCTAAATGTTTCCTAACCAACCTTTCCACTAACAATTTTACCCTTGGCCGCATTCACCTGACCCAAGAGCACCCACAAGCGTTAGTGCCACCACCAGGAGGCCTATCCCAGTTGTGTCCCAAACAGCTGTCAACACCATTCCTTAATTTCCTCGCCATTCTCTGCAATGCCTGCAAATACTACCTCCAAGGACCCTTTTGATCTGCCATACCCTGCCACATTATACCCAGCAACCAAAGGACAAGAAAAAGGGCGGGTTTGACCTCTCTTGGCTCTTCTCCTGCCAGAGTTAAACTCCTCCTCCTCCCCTCCTGCCCATAAATACCCCCTAACCAGCTCCTCCCCTTAAACTTTTGACCCTCATTCCCTCTTTTTCTTCCCACAAACACTCCCTCCCTTAAAGGGCCAGCCACCCAAATAAAAAAACATGTATACCCAAACTTGGGTGACTGATGCTATACACCGCTGCTCTACTAACGGGTACCCCAGGAACACAAAAGGGCAGACCAACAACATGTAGAAGGGAAGCTAGCTGTGAGCTCGTCCTCTGACAGAGCCCTTTTCAAAATTTTAAAGAAGTGATCTGATTGGTTGCTATGGGCAACTCGCCAAATTTTCCTCCGAATAGGTTTTATTAAATCTCCCCTATAGGGTTCACTTAAAGGGCACAAACCAAAGATATTATATAAATTCTTTATTTTTTTGTTACATTTAATGGAAAAAAGAATAATTCATTGAAATAGTACAAACCTGTACAAAAAAAGTTATCACATTTATAGCCCCCTTAACCCTTGTGCCCAACAGTGATCTGCGGGGAATATGTGCAGCATCTAGTTCATGGATGGTCTGGTCCATTGGAGCAGTTATTAACCCCTGTCCATATGACTGTTTTTGTTTTTTGTTGTGTATTTATATATAGTTCATTCAATTTGTGCATGAACAACATTTTTTTGTCTTGAACTTATTAGCGTGTAAGGAAACTAATTGGATTAAGAATCGCATGACTTGGGGTGGAGAGTGAGCTTTATGTGACGATACTATCTGTGTTATGATGTGAATTCCTTGTGGTTAACATACAGCTACATATAGTCTGTTTCATGCTCTTATCTTCCAGCTCATTGAGTTTGATCTGAAGGGAATACCCCTTGACTACTCCTCATCCTTGGAAGTCATTGTGAAGGATTTTGAAACTATTGGAAAAGACAAGTAGGTTATCTATTTCTATTATTATTTCTTGCATGGCTATCCAACCTGTTACTCTCCAGCTGGTGCAGTGCTACCTTATCTAGTGTGCTGGTTGGTGTCTGTGTTGCACTTGGAGACATGGGATTAAATATGATCCTTCTAATTGTCTATAAGGCTGTGTTTATTTGTAGAATTTTTAGCCAGAACCAGGAATGGGACAAAACGCATAAAAAGGTGCAATTTTTTCCATCATAGTTTCTTTTCTGTCGGTTCCACTTCCGTTTTTTATTAAATGGGCACTAAAAGATATAACAGTGTTGTACATCTTGGCAAAACAATAGTTTTCTAATATACTACTTTAAAGAATTTTCACATATAAGAAAACTGCCTTTGAAATACCCACCACTAGGGCGTCCCCCATACCTCCTGGGTCACTGATGAGTCCCACAGCAAGATGAATGTGTCCAAGGGTCCTGGACACCAGATGGCTGATTGACAAGGCTGCAGGAGGAACACAGCCTGTACTTTTAGCACTAAACCTTTGCACTAATTTAGAAAAGATGTAAGTTATACACTCACATATTGTCTTTTGGTGGTAGAGTACAGGCAATCTGAAATAATCATTGTGTGTGTACAGTATAAAACCAGAGAGGAAAGAGTTACAGTGCAGGAGAGCAGTGAGTAAGAGGGGGGGGGGGGGGGGGAGGAGTCATCACAGTACAGGCAAGAAAGGGCCCCCCCTCCCTCTCTTTGAGACAATGGAAACTACAGCGTGGGCCATTTATATGGATACACCTTAATAAAATGGGAATGGTTGGTGATATTAACTTCCTGTTTGTGACACATTAGTATATGTGAGGGGGGAAACTTTTCAAGATGGGTGGTGACCATGGCGGCCATTTTTAAGTCGGCCATTTTTAATCCAACTTTAGTTTTTTCAATAGGAAGAGGGTCATGTGACACATCAAACGTATTGGGATTTTCACAAGAAAAACAATAATGTGCTTGGTTTTAACGTAACTTTATTCTTTCATGAGTTATTTACAAGTTTCTGTCCACTTATAAAATGTGTTCAATGTGCTGCCTATTGTCTTGGATTGTCAATGCAACCCTCTTCTCCCACTCTTCACACACTGATAGCAACACCGCAGGAGAAATGCTAGCACAGGCTTCCAGTATCCATAGTTTCAGGTGCTGCACATCTCGTATCTTCACAGCATAGACAAGCGCCTTCAGATGACCCCAAAGATAAAAGTCTAAGGGGGTCAGATCGGGAGACCTTGGTGGCCATTCAACTGGCCCACGACGACCAATCCACTTTGAAGGAAACTGTTCATCTAGGAATGCTCGGACCTGACACCCATAATGTGGTGGTCACCATCTTGCTCGAAAAACTTGGGGAACGTGCCAGCTTCAGTGCATAAAGAGGGAAACACATCTTCATGTAGCAATTTCGCATATCCAGTGGCCTTGAGGTTTTCATTGATGAAGAATGGCCCCACTATCTTTGTACCCCATATACCACACCATACCATCAATTTTTGTGTTCCAACAGTCTTGGAGGGATCTATCCAATGTGGGTTAGTGTCAGACCAATAGCGGTGGTTTTGTTTGTTAACTTCATCATTCACATAAAAGTTTGCCTCCTCACTGAAAAAATCTTCTGAAGGCAATTGTCTATGCTGTGAAGATATGAGATGTGCAGCACTTGAAACTACGGATACTGGAAGCCTGTGCTAGCATTTCTCCTGCAGTGTATATAGTAGTATATAGCAGTGTATATGGATACTGGAAGCCTGTGCTAGCATTTCTCCTGCAGTGTTGCTATCAGTGTGTGAAGAGTGGGAGAAGAGGGTTGCATTGACAATCCAACACAATGGGCAGCACATTGAACACATTTTATAAGTGGTCAGAAACTTGGAAATAACTCATGAAAGAATAAAGTTACGTTAAAACCAAGCACATCATTGTTTTTCTTGTGACATTCCCAATAAGTTTGATGTGTCACATGACCCTCTTCCTATTTAAAAACCAAAAGTTAGATTCAAAATGGCTGACTTCAAAATGGCCGCCACGGTTACCACCCATCTTGAAAAGTTTCCCCCCTCACATTTACTAATGTTTCACAAACAGAAAGTTAATATCACCAACCATTCCCATTTTATTAAGGTGTATCCATATAAATGGCCCACCCTGTACATTGAGCAGCTGTAATATGCAGTTTAGTGAAATATGGGTGATGTATATTACATGTACATGACCAGGATTAGGTACTGAGTAACTTATAACAGTTTTGTTCTTTTTTGTCGGATCTGACAGGTACTGATCAACATACGAAGTGTGAGCCGAGCCTTATTCAGTGCCCTAACTTTTTAAGTGCCCCGGTAATTTTTTGAACTGTCAAAAGTTTTGATCGGCCTTGGTGTTTAGACCCCCACAATCTTTAACAGGAGCCTGAATAAGGGTGCCACTGAGTGCTTCTCTCCCTGTCTCGCTGCGATCTCACTTTAAAGGGGTTCTCCGGTGGGAATTTTTTTTTTAACCCCTTAACGACGCAGGACGTAAATTTACGTCCTGGTGAGCTGGTACTTAGCGCACCAGGACGTACATTTACGTCCTATGCATTTACGTCATGCGCGGCAGGTCCCGGCTGCTGATAGCAGCCAGGGACCCGCCCCTAATGGCGGACATCCGCGATCGCACGGATGTCCGCCATTAACCCCTCAGATGCCGTGATCGATACAGATCACGGCATCTGCAGCATCGCGGTACTTTGAATGGATGATCGGATCGCCCGCAGCGCTGCCGCGGCGATCCGATCATCCAGAACGGCAGCGAGAGGTCCACTCACCTTCTCCCCTGCCTTCTACAGGTCTTCTGCTCTGGTCTGCGATCGAGCAGACCAGAGCAGAAGATGACCGATAATACTGATCAGTGCCATGCATAGCATGGCCTATGCATAGCACTGAACAGTATTAGCAATCGAATGATTGCTATAAATAGTCCCCTACGGGGACTATTAAGGTTTAAAAATAAAAGTTAAAAAAATGTGAAAAATCCCTTCCCCCAATAAAAACGTAAATTGTCCCATTTTCCCTATTTCACCCCCAAAAAGTGTAAACAAATATTTTATATACATATTTGATATCGCCGCGTCCGTAAATATCCGAACTATTAAAATAAAATGTTAATGATACAGTACGTTGAATGGCGTGAACGTAAAAAAAAGTCCAAAATAGCAGCTTTTTTATAAAATTTTATTCCCAAAAAAATTAATTAAAAACGTATTAAAAGTTTTATATAAGCAAATATAGTATCAATAATAAGTACAGATCACGGTGCAAAAAATGAGCTCTCATACCGCCCTTTATACGGAAAAATGAAAGTGTTATAGGTCTTCAAAATAGGGGAATTTTAAACGTACTAATTTGGTTAAACAGTTTGCGATTTTTTTTTTTTAAGCGCAACAGTAATAGAAAATTATATTATCATGGGTATCATTTTAATCGTAATGACCCAAAGAATAAAGATCACGTGTCATTTTTACCGTAAATTGTATGGCGTGTAAACAAAACCTCCCAAAATTTGCAAAATTGCAGTTTTCTTTCCCCACACAAATAGTATTTTTTTGGTTGTGCCATACATTTTATGGGAAAGTGAGTGATTGCATTACAGCGGACAACTGGTCGCGCAAAAAACAAGCCCTCATACAAGCGTAATGATTTTTTGAAGGCAAGGAGGAAAAATGAAAACGTAAAAATAAAATTGTCTGAGTCCTTAAGGCCCAAATGGGCTGAGTCCTTAAGGGGTTAAATCAACTGGTGCCAGAAAGTTAAACAGATATGTAAATTACTTCTATTTAAAAATCTTAATCCTTCCAGTACTTATCAGTACTCTACAGAGGATGTTCTTTTCTTTTTCAATTTCTTTTCTGTCTGACCACAGTGCTCTCTGCTGACACCTCTGTCCAAGTCAGGAACTGTCCAGAGTAGGATCAAATACCCATTGCAAACCTCTCATGCTCTGGACAGTTCCTGACATGGACAGAGGTGTCAGCAGAGAGCACTGTGGTCAGACAGAAAAGAAATTAAAAAAATAAAAGAACTTTCTCTGTAGTATACAGCAGCTGATAAGTGCTGGAAGGGTTGCAATTTTTAAATAGAAGTAATTTACAAATTACAAATCTGTTCAACTTTCTGGCACCAGTTGATTTAAAAAAAAAAAAAAATTCCACTGGAGTACCCCTTTTTAAGTCTATAAAGCACGTCTCCTGCAGAGCTGGGGAGTGAAGCACCTAACCTTGCACTTCTCCCAGCTTGCTTTGGCGATCGTGAGGGTCTGAACAACCCGAGCCCCACCGATCAAAACTTGTGACATGTCAACTTTCCTCTAAGCTAAATAATCGCAACCAAAAGAAAACCAGCTCTCATGATGTCGCAGTTTGCTTAACTTTTTTATTTGGGTAAACTTGAGCTTTCACTTAGGTTCTTTATATTAGGTTAATCCCCTTGTGACTACAAGTAAAAGTGAATTACAGTAAAAACAGACGCTTACACAGGACCCCCGCCATAGCACTATTCACAAAGCTCACTTGCCTCTTCTTTTTCCCATCTCTGAAATGACATAGATGGACTTCCCCTTTAAATACTTCAAGATCTTCTTTCATGTCGACTTACTAACCCTTTTAAGGTTGTGTTTTTGTTTCTTTATTCCCGTTTCCCTTTCACATAGTATACATCCTTCTTCTTTGGTATATTTGTTTTAGTGAGCTTATCTTTGTATGTATAATTAATATCAGCAAATAGCATGGGTGGGGTGAGAGGTTCACCTCATATCTCTCTTTATAAGAAAATACACAAGCGATAGGTGTGGATCTCCTATTCCCACCATGAGCAACATTCAGAGCCAGTGTTTGTACATGAGTCAGTATGTAACCATTGCCATTAACAAAAATATTAAAGGGAACAACAGCAGGTAATAAAATATCAGATATCTGATCTATTTGGCCACCAAACATCACTATTTGCATAACCAAATGAGTATGTGAATGTAAAAGTACCGAGTGCTGTGTAGAAATTGGAAAGGATGCCCAGCATACCTATTAATGGTTATTAGCGATTACGTCTCCTGCTCCCAGGTCTGAATTTGGAAGCCGGTAGATGAAGGTTGTCCATATCATGGATACTTAGCAAGGGCATGGGGTCTTCTAGCCGATGACTTTATATTCCAATGTATAAAATAGTCACTGTGTATAATCTACTATTATATAAGCAAAAAAATAGTCATGATATTGGAATGGGAAGAAAAATGTTGTTTAGCAATGAGGTTGTACAAAAAAATATCTACAACTGGGTTCACAGGCGTGTTCAGTATTTGGTCCTTATTTTCTTCAGTATTTTTAGCACAAACTAGAAGTGGGCCCCCGGCCCAACACAAAGAACATAGATGCAAATGTTTTCAATTTAAGGCTTTTTCCTCTTTTGGTTTCACTCTGGTTATTGGCTGAAAATACTAACCAAAATACTGTGTGTGTGTGGCCACCCTATAGGTAGTAGTGCCCCGTTTGCATCTACCAATAGGCCTCTCTTGCACTAACGTGGGAAAAGCGCATCTTTGTTGGTTTGTGTTGAAATGTGTCAATAGAATTTTCTAATGAAAAATATATGAATGAACTTACAGTGCTTTTAGTTGACATGAGTCTTGCACACTACCTAATAAATTCTAAAAGCTCTAGGGCCCAGATTTATCAAACTGTGTGAGAGGAAAAATTGTGATTTTTTTTTTTTCCCACAGTGACCAATCACAGTTCAGCTTTCACTTTACCTCAGCTCGTTAGCTGAGCTGTGATTGGTTCTTGTGGGAAAATCAGTCTACTTTTTCTTTCACACAGTTTGAAAAATCTGGTCCCAGATGGCTATGGAGCACTTTACAATAAGTAACTTAATATGAGTGTATACGGTAAACTAGTCAAAAAGGGAAGTGTATATAGGCACCATTAGGAGAAAACGCCCAAATATAATTACCATGAAAACAATAGTCCTGCAAAAACCATGTTCACAAACCTCACAAGTCTGTAAGGTGGTGCGGTGGTGCTAGGACAAGAACAAGTATAGAAGAACAAATAAAAAATGTAAATGAGAGGGTTTCTGCACTCACCGCAGATCCGACGTTAACATTTTTGATATTGTCCTCTTCATATGCCACATGCCTATCCATGGTAGATCACCTAACCCATATTTCACAAACTATACAGAAAAGGTCTGTCTGCTGCTAAGTAAGGGCTGTGCTTCTGTAACATACAAAACAATGAAGCCTGGAGTTCTAACCAAGGAAAGACCCTACAGGTGCATCATGGAAAAAGTCCTGAAAATATTAATGTGAGGGGTTTATAAGGTATTGGTACTGTGCAGAATGTAAGTTATGGGTATGGGATTTTATGAACCTTTGGTTGAGTGCAGTGCTGGGCATTGAGCAGAATAATGTGTTAGATTCAATGATTAACATTTGGAATAGAGTGGTGACTATGGAGTAAAGGCATGTGACTTATTGTGCTGCAGAAGCTTTTGGCTGTTCCATTAGGTGATAAGTAATAGGAATATAACCTGCATCATGCATTAACCAGAGCTACTGTATCATTAGGATCATAACTGCATTCAAAGCCTCCAATGTAAAACAGGAATGAAGTAAGTTGTGTCCTGAACCCAGACCTCGGTGAGGAACGGAGATGGCTGATTTCCATATAAGAAGTGGCTGAAACAAGATGTCTTGATCACATAAGACCTTTGTTGTTGCTTTTTGGACTGAGAGCTGCTATAGTACGATACACTGCTTTAAAAGGGGTATCTATTAGTAGACTTCCGACTGTGGGGTCCCATGTACACCATTGTACATATTATGGAGGAGAAAAAATGAAGAAGACCACACAGCACCTATTAGGGCTTAAAGGGGTACTCTAGTGGGGAAAAAAAAAAAAAAAAAAAAAAAAAATATATATATATATATATATATATATATATATATATATATATATATATAAATATAAATATAAATATATATATGTATGTGTGTGTATATATATATATATTTAATTATTATTATTATAATATATTTTTTTTAAGTCAACTGGTGTCGGAAAGTTAAACAGATTTGTAAATTTCTTCTATTAAAAAATCCATAACCTTCCAGTACTTTTTAGCAGCTACAGAGAAAAAATTCTTTTCTTTTTGAATTTTTTTTTGTCTTGTCCACAGTGCTCTCTACTGACACCTGATGCCAATATCAGGAACTGTCCAGAGCAGGAGAAAAACCCCATTGCAAACCTATGCTGCTCTGGACAGTTCCTGATACAGGCATCAGGTGTCAGCAGAGAGCACTGTGGACAAGACAAAAAAGAAATTCAAAAAGAAAATAATTTCCTCTGTAGCATACAGCTGCTTAAAAGTACTGGAAGGGTAACGTTTTTTAATAGATGTGGTTTACAAATCTGTTTAACTTTCTGGCACCAGTTGATTTAAAAAAAAATGTTTTCCACCGGAGAACCCCTTTAACTAATAGATTGGGCCCTGAATTATCTAAAGTCATATCAATGATGAGATTTCTGTGATCAGATACTGCAGCGAGTTTTGCAGCATAAAGGAGCCCAAACCATACAACACCTGTAAATTCCAACAGTCCAGAAAATCTGTTAATCTATTCTTGGGTTAGTTATGGATTGTTGCAGGTTTACTGTTCTTATTAACACCACATTGACCGATAGCTCTAGCTAAAGTCCAGCACTTGTTCATAGAATGGCCTGAACCAGAGCACATTCTTCAACACAAGGAAAACTTATATTTTTTTCACTTCATGGTTTTTATGACTATAGCTACTCTCATTCTTTCCTACTGTACGGTGTCCATTTTAAGACCTTGTCAGCCGTAACTCTGTCCTCCGTCAGGTGAAACGGCGTCTCGTCTCCTCCCTCGGACCAATCGCCATCAGCCACAACTCCCTCCTCCGTTAGGTGAAACGGTGTCCCACCTCCTCCCTCTCGCCAATCGCCGTCATCCATCAGCCTCAGACAATTCTCCCTCAGACGCAACTTCCTGCCGCATAGCAGAGCCGACGCTGCACAGCATTGTATAGTCAAAACTGTGAAACTTGCACGTGTGTACTACAGTCATTACATGTGCTACAGAGTCTGTATAGCAGAGCCGACATTGAATAGCTAGAAAACGAGAGGGGAGAAAAAGGTGCAGGGGGCGCTCCCTGAGAGAAATGTATTCACTGATGTGCACCCTCCACCACACCAACAGTGATATACCGACCTTGGAGGGGCCGTACTGGTACTTGTGCAGCCCTAGTATTGGATGAGCTTCTGCTCTCCCACCGGCATCGAGCTCCTAAATAAGGAGCCGATATGCAATGTGAGGAGAAAGGGTGAAAAGAAGCCGGTACAGTGGAGGCGCTGCTCGAGTGGTGAAATTACTGGGAAACTCAGGCGGTGCAGGATAACGATTTTTATTTATATGAATTGGGACAACGCGTTTCGGCATCCACTGATGCCTTCCTCAGGTCCACTTAACAATTCCCATATTTCTATGTTCAATGTGGGAGAGCTGGAGGATGATCCTGTCTTGGCGTCTGCACCGCTGCTGGTCTGTGTCGGACACAGACCAGCAGCGGTGCTGTGTCGGACACAGACCAGCAGCGGTGCAGACGCCAAGACAGGATCATCCTCCAGCTCTCCCACATTGAACATAGAAATATGGGAATTGTTAAGTGGACCTGAGGAAGGCATCAGTGGATGCCGAAACGCGTTGTCCCAATTCATATAAATAAAAATCGTTATCCTGCACCGCCTGAGTTTCTCAGTAATTTCACCACTTGGACATTGAATAGCGTGTACAGCAAAACCCATATAGCAGAGAGCCGACACTGACTCGGCTCTACTACACGGCAGGAACGTTTTTAGTCTTAGTGATGACGGAGTTTCGGATGAAAGACATTAGGATGACAAAGGAGGGAGTTGCGGCTGACGCCTGACTGAGATTGGCCCGAGGGAGGAGGCGGGACGCCGTTTCACCTGACGGAGGACGGATTTACGGCTGACGATTGACGATGTCCCAAAATGGACACTGTACTACTGATTTACAGTCATTTACCCTCTACAACATTCCTTTTGTACTTTTTGGTCACATGATTGTATACAAGACTATTTTACATAAACAATAAAAAGTCATGTGTGCACAGCACATCCTCTTTGCCTTCATCATAGTTATCGGTATAGTTATGGGATCAGGTTTCTGTACAGCACACATAAATGAATTTTTCATCTTGTTCCATTCATGCAACCATCCAACTCCTCTTCAAGGAAAGAGTTTTGTCTTTGGATAAGAGAAATATTCGATGTGGTTATCGGCCTGTGACTATCCAGAGACCCCTCTGGTTTCCTAGTAACACTTGAAATCATGTACGCCCCGCTGCTAGCAGTAAGGCCTGCACATTCCTATGTTACTCATTATTTCCTGGCTGGGTTACGCTTGTTATTTTGCATTATATCTGAAGAGGTTTCCCTGTTACTATCCTTTTTTGTCCTGCTGAGATTGGGAAGAGCCCCATCTGAGTGCGGCTGCCTTTTTCACATATGAAATAATTATCCAGTCCTGCCATCATCTGCGACAGGTTGGTTATGCTGCCCGTGCTCCCATGTTGTGTTACAAAGGGGTTGTCTCTTTTACCAAACCCATTTACACCTACTCAATTAAGATATTCTCAGTTAATAGAGGGGGGGGGGGGGGGCATCTTCAGCTCAGGATCCTTATCTATTAGTCGATAGTGATGAGCGGCATTGCCCATATTCGAATTTGTGATAATTCGCAAATATGTAGACAAATATTCATCCTATATTCGCGTATTCGTTATATTTGCGTATTCGAGGAAGAAAACAGTGAGGGGGTGGGCAACTTTACTATTGGTTGCTAGGGATGTTGTTGATAACCTCTGACAAGTGTATTTGCATCATTCTAATTGGCCCACAAGTGAAAAGAAGGAATATGCGAATATTCACATGTGCGGGAAAAAAAGCGAATATTTGCAATTTCGAATATATAGCGAATATATTCGCAATATTCACGATAACCGATTTCAATGCCAATGTATAATGCAGTGTTTCCCAACCAGGGTGCCTCCAGATGTTGCAAAACTACAACTCCCAGCATGCCTGGACAGCCAAAGGCTGTCCAGGCACGCTGGGAGTTGTAGTTTCGCAACAACTGGAGGCACCCTGGTTGGGAAACACTGGTATAATGCTTCATTCTTCCCTCTGAAGATGCTGCAGGGACTTTCATACGGGTTTCCCCCACAGATAATAGCTGAATGACTGCGGATACAGCAGTGGAAGACTTTGTGATACGTTTAAAGTAGAGGGACCCTTTGAACAAATAGGGGTTGTCAGAAGTTGAGTACCCCTTTAAATTGCTAGAATTGTAATTCTGGAAGGAGATGCGTTCAGCTAAATTTTGATGCGGAGATAATTTTCCCATGGAAGTTTACCATTTCCCATGGAAGTTTGCATTGATCAATGTTAAATTCTAAGTTATTGGAATAGCAGTAATAGGGGCTTCAGCTATAAGGGGTGCATAGGTAGCAATTGTACCCAGCCCAGAGTTCCTTCTACCACACTGTTCTATATACCATATGATAGGCTGTAATAGATTTTACATTGAGGCCCAGGAATTTCAAGTTAGGCTGGGTTCACACTACGTTTTGTCCTATACGGGACCGCATACGGTAGGGGGAGCTGAAAACTTACGCTCCCGTATGCGGTTCCGTATGTAATTCATTTCAATGAGCTGACCGTAGTGAAACGCCGACTCCGGTCGGCTCATTTTTGCCCCGTATGCGGTTTTCCCACCGCACCTAAAACCGTGGTCAACTACGATTTTAGGTCCGGTGGAAAACTCCATACGGGGCAAAAATGAGCCGACCGGAGTCAGCATTTCACTCCGGTCAGCTCATTGAAATGAACTACATACGGGACCGCATACAAAGGCATACGGGAGCACAAGTTTTCAGCTCCCCCTGCCGTATGACGTCCCATATGGGACAAAACGTAGTGTGAACCCAGCCTTACAGTGATTGTGTTCTAGATGGCTTCTAAAGTGCGTGACCTGCGACGCATACAGTACTGTATCCTTTGCCATTTGGCTCACTTTCACCAGTCCGGTTGCTTCTAGGGTAGGCTGTGGGCTGATGGCTCTCACAACTGGCCAACTAAATGTCAGGTGAATGGTGATGCACGCCATATGCAATATAGCACTCACCTGTGCTGCGTGCCGATGTGAGAGCTGCCCACCCACTGCACTTCTTGGATACACAGCAGGCCTGGTTTACATCACGATTTTACCATCCGATTAACAGACAGTAAAATCGGACAAAATCTGATTACCTGAAATCGCATACAATCGTAATTAAAAAAAAATTGTTTGGTATCTGATTTTAAAATCGTATAAAAAATCGTACAGCTGAAAATGTCATCCGATGCGCTACTGCACATGTGTAAAAAGAAATAGTTTGCCATAAATCTGATGAAATTGCACAGTCACACGATTCAATACGATTTACATAGGCCGTAATTATAAAAAAAATCGGACACGATTTAGAGCAGATTTTGAATCTGGGCGAAAGATCGTGGTCAACCACCATTTAACCCCCGATCTAAAATCGTGCAAATTCAGATGCAGATCAAAACTGATGCAAGTGTTGGACATGATTACTGAATGGAAGTCAATGGAGACTTGGCATACAGATTTGTACAAATTAAAGGTAAAAAATTGTGAGAAAAAGTAGGATGGTAAAATCGTGATGTGAATGCACCCTTACTGTGTCGCAATATGGAGGCACTGCAATGTTGTTGCCATGTTACATCCTAATATACAGTATATACTCGAGTATAAGCCGAGTTTTTCAGCACGATTTTTCGTGCTGAAAACGCCCCCCTCGGCTTATACTCGAGTGAACTCTCCGCCTGTCAATTCCTTCTCTGTGGTCTTCAACCTGCGGACCTCCAGATGTTGCAAAACTACAACTCCCAGCATGCCCGGACAGCCAATGGCTGCCCGGGCATGCTGGGAGTTGTAGTTTTGAAACATCTGGAGGTCCGCAGGTTGAAGACCAGTGCGGCCTTCGTCATCATCCAGACCCCCATTTAGTTTTCTACTCACTCAGGAAGGGTGAGCTGGTCTGGGCCGACTAACCCTCCGGTGGGGAGGGTTAGTCGTTCCGGGCTGTCCATCTTCACCGGGAGGCCCTCTTCTCCGCTCCGGGCCAGCCCCGGACTAGTGACGTTGCCTTGACGGCGACGCACAGGGACGTTCATGCGCAGGGACATCACAGACGTCTGCTGTGCAGGGACGTCCCTGTGCGTCGTCGTCAAGGCAACATCACTAGTCCGGGGCCGGCCTGGAGCAGAGAAGAGGGCCTCCCGGTTAAGATGAACAGCCCGGAACGACTAACCCTCCCCACCGGACGGTCCCTGCAGCATAGATGGCCCAGACCAGCTCACCCTTAGTTCCCACCGAGGGGAGGTGAGTAGAAAACTAAAGGGGGGGTCTAGATGATGACAAAGGCTGCAGTGGTCTTCAACCTGTGGACCTCCAGATGATGGCTGTCCGGGCATGCTGGGAGTTGTAGTTTTGCAACATCTGGAGGTCCGCAGGTTGAAGACCACTGATGAAGGGATTGACAGGCGGTGATGATGAAGAGGGGTGGGGATGATGACAGGGGTGTTAATGATGGGGGGGGGGATGATGTATTTCCCACCCTAGGCTTATAGTCGAGTCAATAACTTTTCCTGGGTTTTTGGGGTGAAATTAGGGGCCTCGGCTTATATTCAGGTCGGCTTATACTCGAGTATATACGGTAACCTGTTTTAATTTCTCAAATTTATTGTTGTAGTTTTAGTTTATAGGGCTACAAGCAGTAAAGTTGATTCTTAAATCTCTATATAGCTGCACCTGCAAAGGCCAAAGCATAACATTAGAGTAGATGTGTGGGCTAGAAGTGCTGCAGTTCAGAAAACCCATCTTCATATACCATAGCAGGGAATTCTGCGTTAATAGAGGGAAGTCAGGATCCTTATCCTATGGCCTGTGGGGGCACTGCAGGGAAACTGAACACTTAGATGGGTTCACACTGAGAAATTTCTGAGCATAATTTCGCTTAAAAATTTACACACCGAAATTTTGGTGCAGCCGAGTCCCATTGATGTCTATAGGGTTCTGCTGCACCATTTACACTCCGGAATTTCAGCGGCGGAGTTTCTTCTACTAAAATTTCACCGCCGAAAGAATGATCTAATTTTCTCACCAGAATACATTGCTATCTATGGGGACGGTAATGTACGCGCAGTCCTAGCGCTGACGCTGGCCGCCTCAGAATCTCTAGCCCGAGATTCTTCAGTATGAACCCAGTCTATCCACCAGGATTCCCCACAGGTAACGGCTGATAGTGATGGGGGTCCCAGTAGGGGGAAATTTTGTGATCAGCATATTGTCATGTAATCTAGTAGGCTTTATCAAAATTAGAGGACCCTTTTAATTACATGCTTTATTCATACCCCACAGAAAGCACAGATGCTTCTTAATAGTATTGTTATATACAGTGATCCCTCAACATACAATAGTTTCAACATACAATGGTCTTTTCTGGACCATTGTAAGTTGAAACCAGACTCGGCATACAATGTACAGACAGTCCAGATCTGTGAAACATGTCAATGGCTGAAAGAAACGACCAATCAGAATAGGCATTCACTGATAAAACCCCTGTATTACTGAAGCGTATGCACTGACTGATGTCTAGTAGCGCCCCCTACACTACAGGGAGGTATTACATGTTCTGTACATTTTACCTGTACCAGGGTTACCTGCTCCTCTGGACACCAGGTGAGGTCGGCTCCATGTTACTTTTTTATAACACTGTGTGTACTGTACAGGACCCTGAAGAAGCTCCTGTCCTCTACATAGACCAGTGTTTCCCAAGCAGGGTGCCCCCAGCTGTTGCAAAACTACAATTCACAGCATGCCCGGACAGCCTTCGGCTGTCCGGGCATGCTGGGAGTTGTAGTTTTGCAACAGCTGGGGGCTCCATGCTTGGGAAACACTTACACAGACAGTGATTTACAGCTCCCAGCAGATCTTTCATACTTTTATATGTAAGGATTTTCTTTATCTATATTAGTTATCTACTTATTTTTCTTTAATTCTCACTTTTTCCAAATTTTTTGGATGACAATTTTGGTGCCTTTAGAACCAATTACCAGGTTTCCATAGAGTTCTGGTCTCAACATACAATGGTTTCAACATACAATGGTCGTCCTTGAACCAATTAATATTGTAACTTGAGGGACAACTGTACATGGAAGGAGATGCTGTCATGAAACCATTGGGCTTGTCAGATGTGAAGGTCCTCCTGGGAGATCTTATTCCTAAATGGGAGAAAGTGATTCCATGTTTACAGGTGAAGGGTTTCTACGTTTGGAGGATTTCTGTTCCTAAAAAGTTGCAGTACATTTTAAAGTTTCCTGGAACACAGTCCTACACAATGGTCTGTTTAGACTGTTGCTAAAGTCCCATAAGATCTCACAGTAAGAACATTATGAATAGCTTTGTACAGTATATATCCTTTGTACATTATTTGCTTTGTATACTGAACAGTTGTGAAAAAGACAAACCAAAACAGTCCCCACCGCATTCTGGAGCTGGTTCATTTCCCCACACACCCTTCATGTTCTGGACGGCCCATCATTCATTCCCCTCCTCCATCTAAGCTCTAGTCTTGTTTTCTCCTGGTGCTTTGTATGTAGAGATATGGAGATCTGCACGCACAAGTTCAGTCTGTCCTGAAGTGTGCACCCCCTTCTTAGCTGGTCCCTCTTTAGTATATAATATATGTACGTTTTTATTGTATCATGTCACTTATCATATATTGTATACATGTTCTTATTACTGTTAAATACTGTACGGCCAGAAGTTATACACGAAAAACATCTCATCTCTATGCGTTTAACATCTTCACTGCTATAGTCCCCACCACTATGCCGAGACCACCCTATGTGACAGAGTTGAGATCAGGGCTCTGTCACTTCATACATGGGGGCATTGGCATGCTTCCTAAAGGGGTTTTCAAAAATCAAACATTACTATCCTATCATTAAGGCCCCCCCCCCCCCCATACACATTAGATATGTGTTGACTGAACCCACTGATGTTGACCATTTAATGTGTGTGGGGCCTCCCAACACTCCCCCCAAGAAGAGAAAGGGAAATGCTGGACATGCTGAATTAAAAATGCCCTTTGTTCCTTTTTGTGCAGAGGATTCTGGGAGCAGCTAATTCCCTCCCCTTTTTCGCACACATGAACACTATCCCAGGTCAAGCATTCATGCCTATGGGAGGTCAAAAGAGACACCTGTCATTTGAACGTGTGTTTAGCCGACCGCTAACTTATGCCCCTTTTTGATCAGGTGTTTGAAGGGGCTTTGGTGATTGGGCCAAGTCGTCTGCTCAATGTTAACCAGTGCTCATGCCTCCATTGTTGTATTTTTAGTAGCAGCAGTGCGAGGTACTACAGCTTTGTTCCATTCAAGGGAACAGGGCAACTTTTAGCACCTTTCGCCGCTGCTACATAAAGTACAGCAAGTGCAGGCAGCTGATCGTGGAGTTGCTGAAATTTGGACCCCTTGCCATACAAAATTGATGACCAATCCTCAGTATTGAACATTGGTGTTAGAAGGCTGGATAGCTCCTTTAAAGTACCCATAAATATTACAATAATGTTGAAGAACGACGTATCCCCTATCCTGTAGATCGCGAGGGGTCAAACCATTGGGAGCCTCCTCGATCTCCTGTGCGGGGCCCTGGCTCTCTTCCTGAATGTCCTGTTTCATCACCACAGAAAGCGTCGACCGACACGCTCCCTCAATGCATCTCTATGGGAGAGTCGGAGCGCTGCACTCGGCAATCTCTGGCCCTCCCATAGAGCTGTATGGAGGGGGTGTGTTGGCCACAGCTTCGTGCAGTGGTTAAAACCCAGTCGAATGCTCTGTGATCTGACTCTTATCCCTTATCCTTAGGATAGGGGATAAGTTTTGCTATCCAGGTATTCTTCTTAAATGTGAAACAGGTAATTCGACCAAAACAAGTGCCTGTCAGGGAATATTTAACAATAAACAATAGTTGACCAGTGATAGACTATCATCATGTTAATCTAAACGTACGTTCACATGGCTTAAAATGTGTGGAATGTCCACCCAGAAAACATTCTGCACATTTGCAGGATCCAGCACGCTCTTACTGCTTGGAAATGCACAGTCTCATAGATGGCAATGTAGATGGCATAGACATGGCCATTCTTTCTGTAGACACCAGAATCGGAATTTCCGCCGTGTGAACAGTGCAGCAGAATAACACGAAAATCAGTGGGGGTCTGCTGCAGCGGAATGTCCGCGCAGAATATTCCAGCAGAATTCCACAGACATTTCAATCCTATTTATTTCAGTGATATTTTGCTGCACTGTTCACGTGGTAAAATTTCTGCTGCAGATATTTCTGCTGTGGAAATCCTGATTCCTACATCTGGAGAAACCATAGGCATGTTTGTTGTTTGTGCAATTTTGGCTCAGAAATGCATTTCAGTCTGAGAGTCTGTGCGGTCTACACGGATCGTGCAAATGTGCAGAATGTCCAGCCGTGTTTTCTGGGTGGACATTCCGGACATTTTACGCTGTGTGAACATATTCCAAGTCTGACAGATATCAAACCCATCATTGATAATTTGGTTATTACTGGTATTATAGAAGCTATGAAACTCTTAATACCATGGACATGTAAGAATGTATACATGTGTGGTCTACATCCAGGTATTAGTGTATGGAATAATGTAAGTAAAGAATGTGCTGTGTATCGTTGCCCTGCAGTTCTGCTGTCTAGGCCTGGTGTGGAGGAGCCTCCCCTGTACACACCGTTACTCTGCAATGTCTTCCTTTCTGCTTCACGGACCTCCATATTTTATATGAGTACAGTTAGTTATTTTGGCTGGTTTCCCAGACTGCTCTCCAAAAAAAACTCTACTTGCTGCAGCACGCTCTGGGCATCAGTTCAAGTAACAACCTTTATTTATTTATTTTTGTTTCATTTTAAGGACTTTGTAACCTTTCTGATGTTGCATGTCTACATTCTATCGCCTACAGCTTATCAAGAAACCCTCCAAAAGTGAAACTATAAATATATTTAATAACATACTTGTATAGTCCAGTATTAAAAAAATGGTATTTGGTTCAGTATTTGAAAAGGGTCTGCTTTCTTTCCAAAAAACAGCACCACTCAAAGGGAAACAGCCGAAATACTAGACGCAGGCCATAGACAACAGAAGTTCTGTTTCTGGAAAAATAAAAGCCGTCCCTCTTTTACTAATTCTTGACACCCCCTTTAATATGTGTAACTTATAGCCTTATATTTTTAGAATAGCGATATGGTGCCTTTTATGTGATAACTTTTAAGAAAGATACTGTCCCTTATCACATGTCATATTGTGAAAGCCCATAGAAATTACTTTTAGATTTAGTGATCAGCTTGTAAAATACATTTCTTTGGTTCCATCTTAAACTTTGTTTTGTAAGGAATAATGCACATATTTTCTGAGAAATGAATAAGCATTTTACGAGCTAGCTTAGCGTTCAAATTCATGAAAATCCATTAAGCAGATCTTCTACGGAAAGCACAAAAGGGACAGATTCCCAGAAGAACTGGCTGGAAATTGTCAAGGCTCCAGTGGTTCTCTTTCCTTACATACCAGCCATATTTCCAGCAGTTATACAATGGGGGAGATTTATCAAGACCAGTGCAGAGGAAAAGTTCCCCATAGCAACCAATCGGATCTTCTTTCATTTATCAGAGGCCTTGTTAATTGATAGAAGCGATCTGATTGGTTGCTATGGGCAATTTTCCTATGCTCTGGTTTTGATAAATCCCCCCTTGGTCTTTTTTTTTTTTTTTTTTTTTTTTAGACAATATTGTATATCATGGTGTGTAAAGGAATGAGATAGGGGAGAAATTACAGACTGGTATCAAGGTGGGATATCACTTGGCTTATTATGGAGACTATATGGAAGATATGTTGGCAGTCCAATCCAACACTCTACTTATTTCCATTTTAAACATAGCTTATCCCATTTATCACCATCACTGACAAATTCGACACACCAATGGCAGTTAGCTTCTTAAACCAAAACACTATTCATATTGAGCTAAAACATCAATTTATTCATATTCTTATATATATTCTTATTCTTCATATACATACAAAAATACTCATCAATTAAATATGCCAAAAGTTCTCCTGAGATTATCAACTGTATATCCCGACGAGTTTCCCCGTGTATCTTATATTATACACTGGTTCATCAGGGGATCACAAACAGAGTGGATATACAGGAGGGGGAAATGCATTGAAAAGCAACAATACATACATGGAATATTGGACAATACAAAAACAATACAAAAGTGACAAAGGAGTATACATATGGCACTTGGCAAACCATTGATCACATATAAATAGCTGGACAGATTGCTTGAAGTGTCTTGACGGCTTCTGATCCTGTAGCAAAAGATGAAGACATACCACACAAAAAGCAAACAAATGTAAGTAAGAACATACATAATAGTGCTCAGATACATATATGCTGATATATTAAAGTTATTAGCAGACATATAGCACACAAAAGCGATGCGAAAAAGAGAGAGAAAGCACAAATATACACAAAAAAGAGAGAAAACAAAATAAAGGTAGAGCCAGAAAGAATCATGAGAATAAATAATAATAATAAATCAATACAGACTATACTATATAGTAAATATAATTTTACATTTACCCTCAAGCAATGGATTAATGTACGGTATCAGAGGAGGAATCAAATATTGACCAGATGGACAATATTCCTCTATGATGTGAAGTGAGATGCCAAAATACATTACCAAAACAAAATAAATCCATAGCTAAACCATAATCCTCTCCACACAATAATAAAACATGTGCTAATACCTCAAAACAAGAGCATTCCAGATACATGGTTATTCCCTCAAACAAATGGATAGACATTATTTGAACCATATGGGTAAAATGGCTCCTACTCCCAATACTTGTCCCAAGAAGTGAATGGCCCAGATATCACACATTCCACACATGAAAAACCACAATATAATGATTGCTATATGAAAGCTTCTATATGTAAGCCAAAACAGCCGCCACACTTATCCCATAAATATCTAAGCTGGTATGATTATCACAATTAATATAAAGTTTTTGTTTCTTTTTTCTTAAACACATTTTAGAGCAAAAGAGTAATGAAAGAATTTTTTTTGTTTCATCAGATTGATTGGAAGTACAACTATTTCACTTAAGGATTTTGTTGGAGGACCAGGTCGATCCCTTCCGTTCAAAAGCTTGGCTCTGATGAGTGACAAGGGGCAGCCCATTGGGGTGAGTTTTTCTTGTTTGGGTCACTTTTTAGGTATGAATACTCTCCCAGGAGTGGATCTGGAAGAGTAGAAGAGTTCAATAGAAATATTTCTACCTCTCTCCTAACCATCCGCAGCCACCCCTTGAATTTATACAGCCCATTCACACAGGTTTTGCATTAAATAAATTTATAGAGGGTCCGCCGGCTCTCCTGATATGTGTTCAATTGAATGCTTACAGTCCCTATACCAGTATTTTCCAACCAGGGTGCCTCCACTTGTGGCAAAACTACAACATCCAGCATGCGGGGAGTTGTAGTTTTGAACTAGCTGGAGGCACCCTGGTTGGGAAACACTGCCCTATACAATGGCAATGCTAGAGCACAGACCTTAGATTCCTGCATTGAAGAAAGGTCTTCATAAATCGACAACTAAGAATGACCATTTCCTTGCTCAGTGGTTTACGTGCCTGTGCACAGTGTTAGGATATGTTCACACAGCAGAATGTCCGTGCAGAATTCCTCTGGAATATTCCACACGGACATTCCCCTGCAGCAGAGTCCAAGGGTTTATTTTAAAGGGATTCTACTGCACTATTCACTAGGTAGAAATCCTGATTCTGTTGTCCACAGAAAGAATAGACATGTCTTATTCTTTCTGCGTATTTTGCTTGATAATGGATTTCTGTCTGTGACTGCGCATTTCCCAGTGGTCCTAGCACCTGCCGTATACTGCAAATTTGCAGAATTTCCATCCGTGTTTTCCTGGCAGCCATTCCTCACATTTTACGCCATGTGACTATGTCCGAACAGTGTACCTTTTGCCTGCACTGAGCATGGGTAATGTCAGGGACACCAATTTGACAAAGTGAATAGCGATGCCCTTTTTTTAATTATTTTTTATTATTGTAATCCTGAATATATCACTACATATTGTCTATATAATAAAATATAAATATAAACATTTTTAAAAGGGTTAACAAGATTTATGTTTCTCATTCCATTTCTTCACAGGCCACTATTGATTTATCAGTCTCCTATGAACCTCCTGTGTCCCCTACCAGCAATCAAACTGATCCAGGAGGTACAAATGCGCAAACCGATGCAGGTACATGATGATGATGATGATGATGACGACATATACATACTGTATTGTGGAATATTAGACTCTTATAGAAAATGTCATATAAGCTTTTTTTTATTTATTTTTTTATAGATAATTTTTATTTTAATAGATATATTAACAAAAAGGAGGGAGGGAGGGCAAGATTCCCCAGGGACACTAGTAAGTCACAAAAGAGGGAGATGGGGGAGCTAACAAACTTTTTATACCCAGAGGGAGGGTACTACAAGTACCACCCACCCCTTACACTGTTGGTTAATCCCTCTGGTCGGCCCAACCCCTTCGCTTAACCCCTGACTGCCCCACCAGCCCAGGCAGTCAGTTGCCTATCTCTGTGCGGGCAGGTAACTCGCATTATGGCCTATACTCAGGATAAGCCATCAATATTTAATATAATAGGGTTTATCAGCTGTTTGCTAGAGCTGTGGGCCACATAAAGTTATTGAACCCTAAAGCAGACGGCTCCATGCATTGTGTATTGTCTGTACTGGGTTATTGAAGTTCAATTCTTGTTCACATCAAGGGGAGCTGAGCTGCAGCAATACAGTACGAACACTACACAATGTACAGAGCGGTCTGATTCTAGCTCTGTTCTCCATATATATCAGTGCTGCCGCTAAGGTCGGGGTTGTTGAATGTCAGACCCCCACGATCTAATAGTGATGACTTCTCCTGATTATCAGAGACATAACATGTAGCTCCTGGGCCCCACTGCAACATCTGTAATGGGGCCCCCCCTCTACCACCTGCTATTTCTAATACTGGTGGCTTCTTATGTAGAAGAGGTGCTTTGGGGCCCAGGTGCAACTGCTACCTCTGCACCCCTAAAAGTTACATACCGTATTTTTCGCCATATATGACGCACTTTTTCTTCCCCAAAACTGGGGGGGGAAGTTGGTGCGTCTTATACGGCAAATACACATTTAAACCCTGTCCTATCACGGCGGTCCCTGTGGCCATCATCGGCCAGGACCCGCGGCTAATACAGGATCCGATCGCGGTGATGCCCTGTATTAACCCTTCAGACGCGGCGATCAAATCTGACCGCCGCGTCTGGAGGGAAAGTGACACTAACCCGGCTGCTCAGTCGGGCTGTTCGAGTCCACTGTGGTGAAATCGCGGCGTCCCGAACAGCTTACAGGACATCTGGAGGGACGTGACCTGCCTCCTCGGTGTCCGATTGGCGAATGACTGCTCCGTGCCGGGATCCCCTGCATGGCCGGCGCTCTCCTTTGTCGTCATCACGTCGTCGCGCACGCTGTCCCATCATCCAATAGGAGCTGAGTGCGTAGCGACGTGATGGCGGCGACGGAGAGTGAGGATACCGGGCAGCAGAGACGTTCCGGAGTGACGGGGACGCCCCAGGGACGTGCCGACAGCGAAGGAGGGCGAAATCCAGGGCAGCGGTGACTGGTCCGGAGCGGCGGGGACACGTGAGTATTACCTCCTATACCAGTGGTCTTCAACCTGCGAACCTCCAGATGTTGCAAAACTACAACTCCTGGCATGCCCGGACAGCCAACGGCTGTCCGGGCATGCTGGGAGTTGTAGTTTTGCAACATCTGGAGGTCCGCAGGTTGAAGATCACTGTCCTATACTTTACATTGTATTTGGTTCAGAATCTTTTTTTTCTAGATTTTCCTCCTTTTAAAATTGGGTGCGTCTTATATGGCGAAAAATACGGTACCTGCTTATAATAGACCATCAATAATAAATAAATCAGCTGCTATAACTTTGTATAGTCAGAAACATTTCAACCTAATCTTTAGTTTCTACGCTTAAAATCCTCCATTACATTGCAGGTCCCTGCTGGATTATCAAACTTTCTCAAAAGTTTATGAAAAGTCACAATAAAGGACTTTAGTGTATATGACTTTCACGGTTAGTTTTTCTGCTTGTGCACTAGTAGTTCTACCATTCTAAGCAGCCCTGTAGGTCTTGCCTAGGTTAGTCAGAATTATTAGCGGTGTAAGTTAAACTTTCACCCAATGAAACTTACCATTTGCCATTTATATTACTGGGTCATCTTATGCGGCACATATGCCTCTGGACACCCTTAGGCAGAAAATATCATTACTGTTTCTATTGTTATCTTGTCTTATTGTGCCCTTGCAAGGTCATTTATCTGCGGTGCCTTGAAGAATCATAGGAAGAGATCGCCTTTGGCTATCGTTCTGTGGTAGAACCACGGTGTAGCTGACTCATTTACAGTATACGGTCTAGTAACCTCTCCCTCCACCCAGCGCTATGACTCAGCCATTGGGAACGTGTTCACATTTGCCCGAAGGTTTAGACTTGCTTGAATTCTATAGTGTTTTTCCAGGGCTTTTTAGTATTTTTAATATCAAACTGACAAATGTTATTAGTTGCACCGAATCGTACAGATAAAGATGATAGTTACAAACCCACCAGCAAAGTGGATACGAGGGAAAGAGATATAAAATAACAATATCAGTATATAAACACCGGAGAACAGTTTAAAGTAGGTTTATCACAGACACCTAGTAACACATGTCGACAGAAACAAAGGCATGACAGTAGAGTACAGTTGTCAGGATTCGGCAGGCTGGAGGTGGATCCTCTGTGCCAGAGAGGGATTGGCGTGGACCGTGTCGGTGGACCGGTTCTAAGTTGCTACTGGTTTTCACCAGAGCCCGCCGCAAAGCGGGATGGTCTTGCAGCGGCGGTAGCAACCAGGTCGTATCCATCGGCAACGGCTCAACCTCTCTGACTGCCGAGATAGGCGCGGTACAAGGGATTAGACAAGAGCAAGGTCGGACGTAGCAGAAGGTCAGGGCAGGCAGCAAGGATCGTAGTCAGGGGCAACGGCAGGAGGTCTGGAACACAGGCTAGGGATACACAAGGAACGCTTTCACTGGCACAATGGCAACAAGATCTGGCGAGGGAGTGCAGGGGAAGTGAGGTAATATAGGGAAGTGCACAGGTGAACACACTAATTAAAAACCATGCGCCAATCAGTGGTGCACCGGCCCTTTAAATCGCAAAGAACTGGTGCGCGTGGGCTCTAGGGAGCGGGGCCGCGCGCGCCGGGATAGAACAGACGGGGAGCGAGTCTGGTAAGCGGGTCGGGATGTGCACCGCGAGCGGGCGTGTCCCGCATCGCATCCCGGCTAGGGACATTATCGCAGCGCACCCGGTCAGCGGGTCTGACCGGGGCGCTGCGAACAGGAGAACGCTGTGAGCGCTCCGGGGAGGAGCGGGGCCCCGGCGCACTCGGCGTAACAACAGTACAGCAAGATAAATAAGAAACTGGAGCGTAATGAGACATGTCTGGGGCATGTACGGAGGAAAGGCATGGGTATAATACTTTTTGGAAAGCTTCTACTGTGTCAGAACAGATATAGTTTTTTTTTTTTTTCCCATCAAGTAGGATGACATAAACATTAGCAATAACAACTGAAATGGGGAGCGTTGCGGTCCTTCATTGCTAATTTGAAAATGGCCGGCTTCACGCAGTGGAGACTGGACCCTTCATACCTCCATTCCCTCTACTCTGATATGCCTGCCCACCTCATGAATATTCATGAGACCTGTGAGCATTAGGTGGGCTGGCATATCTGAGCAGAGGGAATGGAGGCAGGAAAGCTGGGTATGCCAGGCAGAGCTGCCGTTAGAAATTCACAAGCCCCTTACACAGCTCAAGGCCTGCACCCCCCCAACTCCTCCTCACATATGTGAGTGAGTACATACAGTGAGTTCATACAGTTATATCAGGTAACATCTTCTCTGATCGGAGGCGTTCACTTTCCTTTTTCTTCTCCTTCCAGCCCAGACCGTCATGACGACTTCTTCCTTTCGCAACTTGTCTCCACAGAACCTGGCAGACTTTTCCTGCACCTATAACGCTCCATACAATAATAATAGAGAGGATAGATGAGTGGGTTGGGGAAGAGTAGGTAGGTCCGTCCCCCACCCATTAGGTAGTTAGGTCGGTCCAGAAAGCAGACAGGTCCCTTCACATAGTTTCCCTCAGTACACAGGTGCCCAGAGTAGGGAGGTGCCACCTGTAGGTAGATCCTCGTATAGATAGCTGACCCGGTACCGTATTGTATACCGTACCTTGTGTGGTGGTCCCCAAAGTCAGAGTTACTTCGTTCCAGTAGCATCCTCCTAGTGGGATGTCCCCTAGTCACCTCTTTCTTATGCAATACTGTGATGTTTATATGTATAAATAATTGTCTATTTAATTAAATAAATCCAAAATAGCAGCAGCACACGAAGTATAAGGTGCAAAAATGGTGATTTATTGCATCAGTGTAGATAGAGCAATGTTTCTGCGACCTCCTTGTTGCCTTTCTCAAGCTCCTCGAGGAGCTTGAGAAAGGCGACGAGGAGGTCGCAGAAACGTTGCTCTATCTACACTGATGCAATAAATCACCATTTTTGCACCTTATACTTCGTGTGCTGCTGCTATTTTGGAATTATTTAACTGGGATCCCGATATCAAGGCCCCATATACCTGCACCATATACCTGAATTACTGCACCATATACCTGAATTACTTTGTCGGTTGTGCTGCTCTCCTGGGAAAATTGTCTATTTAATTAATATAGTGTCGCAGGACCTTAGGTCACATGACTCGTGTTCTAGTAAGGTGTGTTGAAGGACCTTTGGAGGTCTCATGTGTGGTCACATGGTTAGACCATAATTCCTTGTAAAGTGAATGACAGATGGTATGGACCAGTGAGATTAAGGCCAGCCCCTGCCCATATAAGAGAGCTGCCAGCCAATCCTTTCTCTCTTGTTCCTGTACTGCAAAGCAGTAACAGCTCTTTTGGGTGCCGGACTAGCAGAGAGAGAAGTGATCCGTACAACTTACAAAGACAAGCTTAGGCCTGAAGCCTGCCAGCCTCAGCCTGAATCTAATCGTGAGTTACAATATCAATCCCCGCTAAAGCTAGTGTGACTGCTGGACCTAAACTCAATCCCCTAAATCCAGTTTATTCAACTTTCATTAACCTTTATCAGTTACATAAACTTTTTGGATTCCCTACCCTGTCTACCAGGTGCAAGGAGGCTGATCTACATTTGTGGGTCCCCGAGATGGGAACTGCTTGTATCAAACATCTATTGCATAATATGTGGATATACCATAAATGTCCTAGATTGGACAAGGTCCAAAGATTTAGGATGTTCTTAATATTCTTGATTTTTAACCTGGATTAGAGTAAACCTTGCAGGATTATTTATAACCTATATTAGTGACGTTACACGCTATTAAAGCTGGACTAAAACTACTGCAAATCTCCCTAATAAATAAAGATTAGGGAGGGGAATTTATCATTGCCTGGCTGTGAAATCAGTGTATGTGCACAGAATTTTCTGTGGTGGTTTCTGTTGTCCGGGGACAAATTTATGTAAAATCGCTCAATCTTTTATAAATTTCTCCCACAGAAATCCCCTCCGAACAGCTGTTGAGGGTGTGATTAGGGCAGATGTTATTACCCTAGGGCAGGTGGCATTAACCCCTTGTATTTGTAACACCAGGGCATGGTTTAACCTCTGCACCACCTGAAGGTATGCCGCTGGATCCTGGGCTAGGCACGGGGCAAATAATAACTCTGACACAAAGTTACGGAACAACGGCAGATTTACTGAGGTAGACAGGTGTAATAGTCTTGACAGCTCAGTTAGGCCCAAGGAGGTGACCAGTGACTTCAGAGACTTTAGGGCTCACTGGGACTTGTAGTGGATCTGGACAATTTGCTGCAGGCCCACGCTGACTTTATACAGACTGATCTTGACTGATTTGACTAGGACTGACTAGACAGACTTCACCCCGTATGTAGCTCACCATTATCACTACTATTTATCACGTGATCACTAGTACCTTCCTTGGTTTCAACACTTGGTAACAGTTTTGACCTGAGGAAGAGGGGGTCTAGCCCCTCGCAACGTGTAGTCCGTTAATTTTAATGTAATAAAGCTCACCTCATTTTATTTATTTACCTGTCCGCTTCGGTTAATTACCTCGGAGATATCATTCTCCTCCTGTCTCCACTCTAAGAAGTCTGCCGTGCTAGCGCGACTACGAGGAATTCTTTTCCTGCTCCTTCGGGACACCTCCAGCTAACAGTATTTAAAGGCACATAACAGTATAATGACATCATAATAGACAACACAATGTATAATTAACCATTTGTATGACATACATTAAAGAGGGACTCAGGGGACACCGAAATAGAGTCCGCCTGACAGGATAGCAAGGGTACGGGGGTGCAACTCCTATACTGGGCCACCACACATTTATGTAGTAAGTGTTTCAAGTAATGCGACAAAATCTGCGACAAATCCACAAAAGTTGCAGTTGATAAATCCAATACTACTGCATTAAAGGAGATCTGTAGTGCTTATAACTTATTTCCTATCCGAAGGATAGGGGATAAGTTATATATCACGGGGGGCCGAGTGGTGGGGGCCTCCCGCGATCTCCTGTACGGGGCCATGGCAGTCTGCCGGAAGTCTGCGGCAGGCATGCCCTCTCCATGTATTCCTATGGGATTCATGGAGGGGGAGTACTGGCTGCGGGGTCATGCGGGGATGGAACGCCCCCTTCCTGTACATTGCCGCGGCCCCATACAGGAGATTGCAGGGGGCCCCAGGGCTCGGACCCCCCGCGATCTGTAACTTATCCCCTCCTTCGGATAGGGGATAAGTTCTGAACACTACAGATGTCCTTTAAAGTTACTACAAATCAGTGTATATCTACCCAGCTTGATTTCTTGTGTAAATAAAAAGTTGCACGAAAAGCCAGAAATTTTACACTGCGACAAATTCTGCAACAAATTGACATAAAAATAAATACGTTAAATCCAATGATAGATTCCTGCCCACATCCTTGATATGGTTTGATCACTTCTCTTTATCTTCTATCCAGTCTTTCTTTAGTTGTTTCTGGAAAGTATGGATAATAACTCCTACGTGAGCTGTGATAATGGCCACGTTGGCTGATTAGCCAGATATACTGAATGTGACATACTTACTGTAAGTCGTCCATAAACATAAAAGTTTTCTTTTCATCATCCTAAATATATTACGAGAATAGTTTTTCCTAATTAAAGCCTGGTATTGCATGTAGTGCCCCATTTACACAGTGTGGCACAGATGGCAGGTGGTGAGTATACAGAGGCAGGAAATTGGCGCTGTATTTTCCAGAGAGATATCAATCTTCTAGCCAAGCCTGTGACTATAATGATGTATTGTACTGTAGTTTTATTTCATAGAGACCTTTTCCTGTCATTGTGCATTTCTTCCATAGCCTAAAGAGGAAATATTTTGGAAATGACTAATCATACAACAACTCTTCCTCTGGTTACTGAATTTTAATGGCATTACATTTTTAATCACTTTTAAACGAGTTGAGTTTATTAAAGAATTACTTGGAGGACACTTTAAAGCAAAAAATGTCTCTAAAAGGGGTATTCCAGAATTTTGGGGCATTTAAGGCTTGTGCCCCTGATGCCAAGTTTTATGTATGTGTTTAGTGTACATGTAGTACCTGTTAGGGGTGAATCATCCCCTTTTTAGGATTTTCATGCCCCCAATGGTAAACATTCCTCAGCACTATAATTAATTTACTGTTGTCTCGGGCCTTTCCCATTTTCCTGTGTGGCATGAGAAAACAGCTGATAACAGGGGGCTTTACTTCTTCTCATCTTGTGACCGAAAAAGACTTTCCTCAAGGGCTCAAATAAAATATTTGATGGATTGGGGGGGGGGGGGGGTGTATTACACACTAAAAGAGCAACTAAAATAACAACCTACAGGTGTGGAAGACCACACGCCAAAATAGTGAATATACTCCAGTTAAAAAATAACTTGTGACAAGCGTAATCACATATAAAAATAATTTTATTGGAATATATAATTTAAAAAATACATATATATGTGAAAACACAGAATCAATTCATAAAGGGTAATATAAAGATAAAAAATACATATATAAAAATGAATAATTTTTATATACACGTTACTACACGTTATTTGATTTCACTGGCCACTGTGTGGTATTTAATCCCCACACGTGTTGCACATTTTGTTTGAGCATATCTTACACAACCCCCCCCCTCTTCCCTCGCCTTGTGCATGCAACCCCCTATATATTTATTTATATATATATATATATATATATATATAATATATATATATATATATATATATATATATATATATATGAATCGCAGCTCACTAACAGCACTGTGACTTTTTTATTTCTTACCCATTCTATCGGCATACAGGTTCTCTCACCCCAGTCTCCACCTTATATTTTATTATTCATTTTTATACATGTATTTTTTTATCTTTATATTACCCTTTATGAATTGATTCTGTGTTTTCACATATATATGTATTTTTTAAATTATATATTCCAATAAAATTATTTTTATATGCGATTACGCTTGTCACAACTTATTTTTTAACTGGGGTATATTCACTATTTTGGCGTGTGGTCTTCCACACCTGTAGGTGGTTATTTTCTTCTTATCTTCCCTGACAAGCCAGTCCCCTGATGACGTGTACAGTCAATCTGTACGTTCCAACATAACTATTACCTCAAGACCCTCTGTCCTCCTCCTCCAGACCCTTCTGTTGTCCTTACCTCTAAGTCGTCCTCCAGACCTCTGGGACCTGCACCTATCTTGAGATTAAGGGATCCCCAGCTCATACCACCTAAACCCCCTCTGCCCCCCGGTCCCATTATGGCAACTGGAGGTTGCCGCAAATAGGAGTTGTGTGGTAGGGGTGTGATGAGGGCAGATGTTGTTACCCTAGGGGCAGATGGCATTTCCCCTTGTATTCGTGATGCCAGGGCATGGTTAACCTCTACACCACCCGAGGTATGGCCGCTGGATCCTGGGCTAGGCACGGGGCAATTAATGACTCCGCCAAGTTAGGGAACAACGGCAGCCTTACTGAGGCAGAGAGATGAAATAGTCTTTACAGCTCAGTTAGGCCAAAGGAGATGACCAGTGACTTCAAAGACTTAAGGGCTCGCTGGGACTTGTTGTGGGCTAAGACAGAATGCCGCAGACCCACACGGAATTTAGAAAGACTTGACTGACTGGCTTTGACGTTCACCTGTAGGGCACTTGATGATGGAAGTGTGGCTGCGTGACTAGGCCTTGGGTCTCCTCAGGACACCTCGATACCACCCAAAGGTATATCACTGGATCCTGGGCTAAGCACGGGGGCAATAAAGACTCCGAAGCCAAGTTACAGACAACAGTAGTTTTACTGAGGGTAGACAGTTGGTAAAGTCTATACAGTTCAGTCAGGGTCCAAGGGGGTGACCATTGATGCAGAGACGTTAAAGGCTTGCTGTTACTTGTAGTAGGACTGGACAATTGAATGCAGACCATGTTGACTTGACAGATGACAGGGACTGACTTGACTTGACTCATAAAGCTGTGACTTTAGCTAACTTGAATACATCGGAACTTTGTTGAACTGTGTTACTATCTATTGGAAGCACAAAGACTGTTGAACTTTCCAGTTATTGAACAATACAGCACTTTGCTATCTTTAGCGCATTATTGAATATTCCATATATCACCCATTTTGTTGCAAGTTTTATCAGTTTATTAATTTATTAATGTAATTTTTAATTTCTATTTTCACTGACTTCTGTGTCCCATGCTAGGGCCCAGCAGGGACAGAGAGTATCAGTGTTTTAGTAACATAAAATAAATATTTTGTATATCAGGATCACTCTTTTTTCCATCTTTTTTCCATCTCTTTTCTGTCTATCTAATATACCCTGAGGACTGGTTCTTAGTTGATTTTCAACTTCATTATTTAGCTAACTTGAATTGATGGTGGCTGCAAGACTTGACTTTGAGGCTTCCAACACTTTGGACACACACACTAGACACGACTGCACTGGACCTCAGCTTAGCGGAAGAGCAGAGCTGAAAGAGAGAGGAGCTCAACCCAGAGCTTATATGGGGGAGACTAGCAGGGAGCCCATAGGTCACCCCTGGGATCACATGGTCACTGGTACCTCCTGGGTAGCTATTGTTAAGGATGCGTTAATGTGCGGCCTTAATCTGTGAGTGACTACCGCTATACTAAATTCCGGCGTAAGAAAATTCACACCAGGCCAGGTTGGTATGAGTTTCCTCCTTGGTACACCAGGGAGTTTGGTTTATTACAGAAAGTAAATTTGGTTTTTACATTGTACAAAGAAGGAGGGTGAATTAGGACATCACAATTAGCATATTACATCCTGATTGGTTGTTTAAATATTGTGTACGTGTATTTATGCATATCTAGTGTCCATTAATTTCTTTCTTGGCCAAAGTTCATTTATGCTGCCCTCTCGCTCTAATACTGGAAAAATTCCAGTTATTTGCCCTTCTTCTACAATCTGCATCTTCCTCCAATGTTTTGACTTCCATCTTGGGCTGTCTGGCGTTGGTCCAAGGTTATTCAGTCACTAGCAGTTTGCAAACTCAGGAAAGTGGTGCATAGTTCAACAAATATCTTTTTCCTTCAGCATTAGAAATGACATATAAATATATCAGTATTCGTATATATATTGATCGGCAGTCAGAATCATCTTTATCAACTTGACACTATCACATGACATAACTCTTAAAGATACAATACACTTAAGAACATATGTACAGGGGGGGGGGGAAACAGGTGCAAGGGGCCCTGGGGACACTGAAGGAGGCTGCCGGACAGGGCAGCAAGTGTACGGAGAAACATCTCGTGTACTGGGCCATCACATATGCCAACTGCACGAAGCAGCCCCTTAGCTGTCTTCAGCTTTTCCGCCACCTTCACCAGCCACAAGCAGGCTGGAGGGAGGCCTGCACTATTAAAGCGTACCTGTCAGATCCCACAAAAAAAAAAAATGTTTTATATGTTACTCAGTACCTCATCCTGATTGTCTACATGTCATTTTTATGTCTACCGCCCATATTTCACAAAAAAATACCATATTACAGTTGCTCAATGTCTTTTCAATTGTCTCAAAGGGAGGGGGCATGTCCTTCTCTTGCCTGCACTGTGATGACTCCTCCCCCTCCATCACTCTGACTCACTGCTGACTCACTGCTCTTGGAGGAGCCTGGCAGCCCTACTCTGTATCCCTTTACTCTCTGGTTTTATGCTGTACACACACACACACACACACACACACACACCCTGTACTCACACACACAATGATTATTGGAGATTGCCTGTGCTCTACTACCAAAGACAATATGGTGAGTGTTTAACTTAGTTTTGCTGCAAGCTGTGCATACCTCCCAACTTTAGCTGAGAGCAGAGGGACAAACCACACCCCTGAACACACTCATGGCCATGCCCCTAACCACGCCCTCAGTCATGCCCTAATTACACCTGCAGAATGGGAATACCTCTTAACAGCAATAATGTTGTCAGTCTGTCACCAAAGGTGGACATCCTATACTGACAGACTGACAACAACCCCCATCATTACCACTGCAGACCATATAAGTGAAAACATAGTTACCGTATTTATCGGGGTATACCACACACCGGCATATAACACGCACCCCCATTTCTCCAAGGAAATTTTGGTAAACAAAATGTTTTTACCCAAATATCCTTGTTAAAATGAGGATGCGTGTAGGTGCATGTATACCCCGATAAACTCTCTCTGGCCCTGCAGAAACCAATGTAGTTCAATGATTTAAAGCATCAGCTTTAGATCATGTAACTGCAGCGGCTTCTGCGGGGCCAGAGTCCCGCCGCCACCACCCAATTCCTGCCCATTTCATATCTACCTTCCCTGGGGGCGCACATTTGCAGGCTCCGGCGGCATCCTGTGCTGTCGCTACGTGCTGCGCACTGACGAATGACGTTGTGTTGAGGATGTCACTCGTCAGTGCGCAGTGCACAGCGACAGAGCAGGACGCAGCTGGAGCCTGCAGGAGCATGCCCCCAGGAGAGGTAGATATGAAAGCTGGGGATGAGGAGGCGGGACTCTGGCCCCGCAGAAGCCGCTGAAGTTACATAATTTAAAGCGGCCGCTTTAACCCCTTAAGGACACATGACGTACTGGAACGTCATGTGTCCACTCCCGATCTATAACGCGGGGCAACGGCGGGTTGGGCCCGGCCTCTAACAATAGCCGGGACCCGTGGCTAATAGCGCGCGGCATTGATCGCTGTGCCGCGCGCTATTAACCCTTTAGACGCGGCGTTCAAAGTTGAACGCCGCGTCTAAAGTGAAACCGAAAGTATGCCGGCTAGCTCAGTGGGCTGTTCGGGATAGCCGCGTCGAAATCGCGGCATCCCGAACAGCTTACAGGACAGCAGGAGGGCCCCTACCTGCCTCCTCGCTGTCCGATCGCCGAATGACTGCTCAGTGCCTGAGATCCAGGCATGAGCAGTCAAGCGGCAGAATCATCGATCACTGGTTTCTTATGAGAAACCAGTGATCAATGTGAAAGATCAGTGTGTGCAGTGTTATAGGTCCCTATGGGAGCTATAACACTGCAAAAAAAAAGTGCAAAAAAAAAGTGAATAAACATCATTTAACCCCTTCCCTATTAAAAGTTTGAATCACCCCCCTTTTCCCATAAAAAAAAACAGTGTAAATAAAAATAAACATTTATGGTATCGCCACGTGCGGAAATGTCCAGATTATAAAAATATATTGTTAATTAAACCGGTCAATGGCGTGCGCGCAAAAAAATTCCAAAGTCCAAAATAGTGCATTTTTGGTCACTTTTTATATCATGAAAAAATGAATAAAAAGTCAATAAGTCCTTTCAATGCAAAAATGGTACCGTTAAAAACTTCAGATCACGGCGCAAAAAATGAGCCCTCATACCGCCCCATACACGGAAAAATAAAAAAGTTATAGGGGTCAGAAGATGACCATTTTAAACGTATAAATTTTCCTGCATGAAGTTATGATTTTTTCCAGAAGTACGACAGAATCAAACCTATACAAGTAGGGTATCATTTTAACCGTATGGACCTACAGAATAAATATCAGGTGTCATTTTTACCGAAAAATGTACTACGTAGAAACGGAAGCCCCCAAAAGTTACAAAATGGCATTTTTTTTTTCAATTTTGTCTCACAATGATTTTTTTTCCGTTTCACCGTAGATTTTTGGGCACAATGACTGATGTCATTATAAAGTAGAATTGGTGGCGCAAAAAATAAGCCATAATATGGATATATAGGTGCAAAATTGAAAGAGTTATGATTTTTTAAAGGCAAGGAGCAAAAAACTAAAATGCAAAAACGGAAAAAACCCCGGTCCTTAAGGGGTTAAATCATTGAAATGCAGTGGCTGCTGTGGGGCCAGAAAGAGTTTATCGGCGTATAAAAACTCATAAAAGGTAGATAAAAAATTTTATTTTAAAAATGTGTGTTCTACGCCAATAAATACGGTATATCAGGTGACGTCTTCTCTGATCTTGTTCACTTTACTTTTTCTTCTCCAGCTCAGACCCCCATGATGATTTCTTCCATCTACGGGAAGAAAAAAAAACATTTTAGGCTCCACACTTTTCCAATAACTATAATGCCCCAAACTGTAATAATGACCCCCCCTTAGTAGAATGGGTTGCAGCAGATGTCCCCCACATTAGGTTGGCAGCAAGTTGCCCCCACATTAGGTTGGCATCAAAGTCTCCCCCCCCCCATATTAGGCAGCATATCCCCCCCCCATATTAGGCAGCAGCAGAGTCCCCCCCCCCATATTAGGCAGCAGCAGAGTCCCCCCCCCCCCCATATTAGGCAGCAGCAGAGTCCCCCCCCCCCCCCTATTAAGGGAGCAGCAGAGCCCCCCCCCCCCTATTTTGGCAGCAGCAAAGCCCCCCCCCCCTATTTAGGCAGCAACAGAGGCCGAGTCCCCCATGGCCCCCATGGTAGGCAGTAGCAGTTCACCTCCACCTCTCCCTCCCGGATACTTACCTCCTGCGGCTCTTCTGTCTTCTTCCGGCGGCTCCCTCAGCATGGCCTCTTCTTTCTTCTTCCTCTACGCTCTGACATCTCATGATTTCACTTGTGTGCCGGAGCGCAGAGGAAGCCTCTTGTGTCTGCTGACTAAATGTAGCCAGCGGGCACTAGAGTGATTGACAGGGTGAGGAGCTAATGGCTCTTCACCTTGTCAAACTTCCCACCAGGGGCCGTATTTAACTGTAGATGCCTAGGAGGCCTTTAACGGGACATGTGGGGGGCCGTTCCGGGACGGCGGGACGTCACTCCAAAAGAGGGATGTCCCGCCAGATCCGGGAAAGTTGGGGGGTATGGCTGTGTGCCTACAGCTTTTGCAAAATTACAACTCCCAGCATGCCAAGCCATCCTTTGACTGTCCAGGCATGCTTGGAGTTGTAGTTTTGCAACAGCTGGAGGCACATGTTTGATAAAACTCTGTGTTACAGCAGTGTTGCTGCAGGCTGTGTTCCCCCTGCAGCCTTGTCAATCAGCCATCTCGTGTCCATGACCCTTGAAAACACTCAGGCTGCTGTGGGACTCATCAGTTTTCTTTAATAAAATGTGACTTTTTTTTATAGATGTATATTAGAAAAACTATTTTGCCAAGATGTACAACATATAAAAGGTTTTCATATCTGACAGTGCCCACTTAAGATAGGTTAAGGTCCCACCTCTAAAGTAGTAATGAATACCCCTTTAGGTAAATAATGGTGCAGATTTGTTGTAGATGGTGAAGCACCATACCTCCCAGGAATCAGAAGATGTGTTTCATCTGAATTTTGTAGGTGTGCACCTTCAGCCACTAATTTTAAGTAAACATGTCGCAGCTTAGACCTTTTTTTTGATGCATTGTCATTCAATCGTTGTTTCACATTAGGGTGCTCCATGAAGGGCCAAAACTAGGCTTTGGCATAGTAGAGTATGCAGCCCATTTTTATTTGGTGGTTGGTGGGGGTCCGACTACTGGGACCCCCCAACCACCATGTGACTCTAGCAGTTGCAAAGCCACAATTCCCATCATGCCTAGAGAGCTTCGGGCATTATGGGAGTTGTAGTTTTGTAACAGTCGGAGAGCCACAGATTGGGGTATAGTTTCGGGCTTTATCACTGCAGAAATTACAAGTAACTTCAGCATGACTAGTAATGTCTTCTCTATCTTTATATTTATGGACTTCTTCCAGCTATGTCTTTTCTCTGCAGAGTGACATCATTGGCTCCTCACTTGTCAGTAGATCCTCATCCTCTATATCAGTGGTCTTCAACCTGCGGACCTCCAGATGTTGCAAAACTACAACTCGCAGCATGCCCGGACAGCCAACGGCTGTCCGGGCATGCTGGGAGTTGTAGTTTTGCAACATCTGGAGGTCCGCAGCTTGAAGACCACTGCTCTATATGAAGACAATAATCATTATAACCCTGTTAGACATTGTGTTCCCTAAATATATAACCTTTTCATGCCATGCTCCCTAAAAATATTACTGCCTGTTTCTTCTCTCTCTTGGCTAAATTCCACCCCTGTCCCCCAGACCCCTCTTTTGTCCTCCTTCAGTCCCTTATTGCCCTCAGAACCTCTGTCTTTCTCCAGATTTCTCTTTCCCCCCCGACCCCGAAGTCCTCCTCCAGATACCTCTGTCCCCTCAGATCCCTGTGTTCATTTCTCCTCCATACCCCATGTCACACTGTCACCACAGACCCCTCTGTCATCCTCCTCTCCACCCCTAGGTCCCCCCAGATCCCTATGTCCTCCTCCTGTAGACCCCTAAGTTCCCCAAATCCCTCGGTCCCCTTGTATTATATATAGCATTTCAGTTGTGCTGTAAATATGAGATTCCTGGCCATGTGTTTTAAGGTAAATCAAAACCTTAGTTTACTGCTGTTAAAACCTGTTCTTCGAGTTGGATGTAGGTGGTGCATTACCATTTACTTACTGCCAACCATGTCGGTCTGGGTGTGTTCAGAAAACACGTAAGGTCACCACATGCTGTTACTTCCCTAATGCCCTTTAACAAGGGACTGTATGTAAATAGATGTCTCCTATTCTCTACAATGGATAATCTAAAACTGACTTCATTGTGCAAATGTATTGTTTTTTTTCGTACCCAAAGTATAACTTCAGTGACAGAGAACTGCGGCTCGTCTTACTAATGTGGATGACCAGTCCGATAACCTCTCTCCACCTTACTTACCATCATGCTGCAGCTATCAGGAAGTTATAACAGGATAAGCCCCTGATAAAAAGCTGTGTATAAGGAAATTACAAGGTTTTGGGATCTAAGATAACGCATTAATACATTCTTAAAGGAAATCGTTCAGCTTTGTTGCCCATGGCAGCCAATTAGAGCAAAGCCTTCAATTTACAAGAGCAGCTTTAAGTTTTATAAATTAAAGTTTTGATTGGTTGCTATAGTGTAATAGTAGTGAGCGGTGCGCCTGTGTGTCCATCATATGACCAGGACATATTGGTTAGCTGCAAGTAGAGATCTTGAAAACTAAAGACTCTCTACCGATAGTATACTCTCTCTAGTATACTGTACCTTTTTAAAGCAAATCTGTCACCCACAAATTCGCCTCTAAACCGCCAGAGTTGAATAAAAGCATTATCGTCATTCTATTGAAAGTTTTTATTTGGTTTTAAACAAAAAACTGTGTTTTATGGACACCATTCAAGTGTCAAGGAGGCGTGGTCTAGGGTCTGCTGTGTCCTAGGGCCACAATGCGCCTCTATGTATTCACTCCCTCTTGCCCTGCTTAAATCCAGCACAAGCACCTTAGTTTCCAACTGAGGCGCAGGTGCGGTGAGCTATTGAAACCACAACCTAACTTCTCGCCTTTCCCGTGCCTGCGCTGCCAGAGCGACAGAAACAGATCTCTCTGTGCTGTCATTTTGGAGGGAAGTGTGAGAAGTGAGGCCTTAATAGCTCAGTGCTCCTGCAGGGCTGGATGCTGTAAGCCAGTTTCTGCATAGCTGCCAAACAGCATTTAGAGCACAGAGACATTGTAGTTCTTGGGCACAGCTAACCCTAGGCCACACTTCCTTGACCCTTGTGTGGCTGATAAAGCAGAAGTTTTTTTTAAGTAGTTAAGAAGTGAATTTATTGGTGACAGATTTACTTTAGAGGGACACTGACAGCTGGATTACCCACAGTAAACCAAATACACGGGGTTATAGTGCAGGTGAGTTGGGTTACAATTCAGGTCTCGCTCACCAGGTTGGTGCTACAGGGGTACACCCGATATTAGCCTCTGTTGCTAATGTGGAAATTGTAGGCTTTGCACAATGGTGGCAGCACCTGGCATATGGCATAGCCAGCTTCCTTACCTCTATCCCCTCATGCATATTCATGGCTCCCCTTCGCTGATGTGAGCACAAGGTGGGAGGGCATATCAGTACAGGCAGGATGGAGGCAGGGAAGCTGGGTATGTCAGAGGCCAATAAGGGGTTTATCTCCGGAACAGCAGCACAGATCCGGGTAAGTGATACCTTATTTTAATCCTGTTCACCCACACTATAACCCTGTGTTTTAAATTGAGTGCAGATGAGCCCGCTGTCAGTTTCTCTTTAAAATATTAAAAGGGATTTCCAGGACCCACAAGTGATTACAGTGAATTACCAACTTTTTGTTTTGTGAGGGAGGACTGTCAAAATGGAAGTGTAAGAAGTGTACAACTCAAATAAATCTAACAGGAAGCTATACTAGCCAGATATGGCATACACGTTCTAATCATTTATCTGTATAAGTGACTTCCAAGAAAGCTTTCATGCAGCTAAATATCAGGTGTCCTTTCTCCAATGCTCTTTCCCCTTTTTGCCTCCTTTTAGAAAATGAAGATGAAGAAGACGGAGATGTTGTTGATTCAGGATTCAGTCCATATACTCCGGGGGTTCCTGGACAGGCAGATAATCAAATTGCCCGACGTCTTACAAAAGGAAAGAAAACCAGAAGGATCCTGTCCAACAAATCCCAAGATTTCCAGGTAATTTTGCATTCATCTTTTCTTTTTAAAAAGGAATGCATTCTTAGCCAAGTCAAGTGCGCTTGTTAATGGTGGCGCTAGAAGAAAGAGCTGTCGGCTGAATAAGTGTTTACTTGACAGATATCTCAGACTCCTGACCAGCTGGATGCACATTTTATCAGGAATCTGAAAACTTGACTGCTTCTTTGACAGATTCGGGTTCGGGTGATTGAAGGGCGCCAGTTGTCCGGGAACAACATTAAGCCTGTGGTGAAGGTCAGTGTAGCAGGACAGACCCACAGAACAAGAATCAAAAGAGGAAACAACCCCTACTTTGATGAGGTACGTGTTCACGTCACACTTGTAAAATCTGCTTGTTCCTTTTGTGCCATCTAGTGGTATAGAATCCCAATTACTGCTATAATGCCATAGAACAGCTCCTGCAGCCTTAAAAAAAAAAAAATGTAAATGTCGCCCTTTAAATGTGTATTTAATTATCTAGCAAAGTAAAATAAGAAGCAAAACCTAATTACAGTAAATCCTGTAATTAGGTTCTATATTGGGACTTCTCTGTACACGCCTATGTTGTTGCAGAAAGATTTAATAGATTGTCTAGGATTAAAAAAAGTCTAATTTTGTTTAGATTTTTCATTTTAGATTTTTAGGGGTCTACCCCTGCTCATGGGTTGTCTCTGGTATTGCGGTGAGCACTAAGCATGGTTTAGTGGGCTATGATGAGAGTAGTAGTTCTTGATATTTGTGTCACATAGCTGAATGGTTTTAACCCCATGTTCCTCTGTGAACCACAATCTTTTTTTTTTTTTTTCTTTTTCTAAATAAAGATGTTTATGCATACAAAGCCCTGGTTGAGACTTCTGAAGCCAGAGTTTCAGTAAATTTGTAATTTTACTGAACTCTTTGCACAATTCCAAAAATTACACAGCCTCTTGATATACAGCTTCAGATTGAACAGTTTAGGAGTCAGGAGACTGTAGATTTGGTCACTGTCCCTTTTACTCAATGCTTCCTTAGCAGATATACTGAAGTAGTGACTCTTTCTGGCCTTGTTAGCATATGTACATGGAAATGTTTATCTGCAGATATATGGATGTTAAAGTTTCCTTTCACTCACCATCCACTCGTAATCCATAGGGTGGTGCTTGCAGACCAAGGATAAATGCAGTATAAATGGACTCTTGGCACTCACATTCTCTGCAAAACTTTAGTGTTTAGTCACACATCTTAATAGCGACACACAGGACGCCTTTAGGCCAAAAGCTGTTATCAACCATTATGACGACGGCTTTTGGCCGAAATGCGTCCTGTGTGTTGCTATTAAGATGATGTGTGACTAAACACTAAAGTTTTGCAGAGAATGTGAGTGCCAAGACTTCTTCCCATTTATACTGCAAAATATGGAAACTACTGGACCAGGATCTCTTAAATTTATTACTGTACCCCTTACATCATATGGGGGGGGGGAAGAGATAGTCAAGAGGCCCTCATACAACTTTTGGCCGGTCCTGCCTAAGGCTGCATTCACACTACGTTTCGTCCGTACAGGCACCGGATCCGACTGGGGGATGGGAAAACCGGGAACTCCCGTATCCCAGCTGGGCCCAGCCCCATAACCGATTTTCTGTCCGAGACTGAAAACCGTGGTATGCTGCGGTTTTCAGTCCAGCCAGAAAACCAGTTACGGGGAAAAAATAAGCCAACCGGAGTCACTCGGCTCATTCAAATTAATTAGATCGGTACCGGGGGCGGCTGGGATACGGGAGCGCCCAGTTTTCCCATACCCCAGCAGGATCCGGTCCCTGTATGGACAAAACGTAGTGTGAATGCAGCCCAAATCAGTCTCTTCAGTAACATTTTCTGTGGATGCAGTATAACAGGATAACGTGGTTTTAGACATTTGTATTATAGGATGTAGCACGTTATTACTGTATATAATGATCGTATCACAAATATAGTCATTGCTTGTTCCTTGTGTTTTTATTGAACAGATTTTTTTCTACAATGTCAACATGACCCCATCAGAGCTGTTTGATGAATCCGTCATACTGCGGGTAAGTGATCTTTTTATCTATTTTGATGATAAAGCATGAGCACAGTAGCTTTAGACAATACTATTTATGGATACAGCTTGACTTATGGTATAGATACCATGTAGACCATTTTCAAGCCCACGTTCTTTTTTTAAAATTTTTTATAACGTGTTACTTTTTATGTGTTTCCACAGTTGTTCAATTCTGGATCTATAAGAGCGGACAGCCTCATAGGTGAATTCAAGGTAAATAAATTGAAAAAAAAAAAAAAAAAAAATATATATATATATATATATATATATATATATATATATATATTATATATATATTATATAATATATGTCACTCACTAGTAGTGCTGTGTTGCAATACCAGACATAACCTATCGACATGTGTTGTCCTGTAAATCCTGGGAAACTCCTCCTTTTTATTTATTTTATTTGTTTATTTTATTTATTTGTGTTTTATTTTTATTTTTTTATTCTTAAAATTTTTTTTTATGTTTCTATTAATGTTTGATGTATAGCAGACAAGTTTATCAAACTGTACAAACAGGCACTGACCTGACAATGAGCATTTCTAAGGTACAAATGAGCATTTCTTCAAGAGACCCTGAAGGATCTGAGCTTTCCATTGGTTCAGGCCAACGAACTACATGTGGTGGCCCAGTACAGGAATTGCACTCCTGCACCCTTTCTGTCCATCTGCCCTCATCACACCCTCACCACATACACAACCTTTTGTTTGTTTCCTGGATGTGGCATGGAGAATGCAGAAAAAGGATTCGGCATACTCTGGAGCATGGACCTGGAAAACCTCCTACAATAGTTTCTCCAAGACCTTAGAACAAGCAAGATGAAAAAATACAGCGCTTGCCCTCACAGAAACAGAGAAATCAGGCAATAAAACAATGAACAAAACTAAGAGAAATCTGTAAATCTCACTGCTGTCTACAAAAAGCAATCTTTAATATATTTTTTTATGTTATTTTATATTAATGTATTTTTTAATGATATTTTCTATTGTTCATTAGCAGTGTTATAGCAGTGCATTATAGCAGTGTTTTCCAAACAGGGTGCCTTTGGCTGTCCAGGCATGCTGGGAGTTGTAGTTTTGCAACAGCTGGAGGCACCCTGTTTGCAAAACAGTGCACTATATCCTCTGCCTAGAGGCAGCCCCATATAAAAAAAATTCACGCATGCCTGATCCTTTTTTGCACTGTTGCTGTAGACTATACTATACACAGTAAACTTACAGTACAACAACCTCATTTGTTCTTTCCATTTTTTATTAGCTTGATATCGGCTTTATATATGATGAACCAGGTAAGGACTTCTCATTTTATAACTGTTGCCTATAAATTTATGGAGTACACTGAAAATGTGTATAGTACATAGTGGTGATTATAGAAAGGTTGACCTTCATATCTTTGAGCCTAGCAATAATGCTTTTAGAGACCAGGGATGTGCACAGACATTTTGGGGGACAGGGGCTCAAGTAGAGAAAAAGGGCACTTATCATTATTAAAAAACAAAAAGTTTGTAAAAACCTTACATATGTTAACACAACACAATTCCTGAGGTAAGGGACCTTCCGGCAGTCATGTCAGCTAAATGGGACCCCCATCACCCCACAGAGGTCCCAATCAGTGAGGGCTTTATAGGGCAGATGCATAAAAAGTAGGGCAGGAGCTTAAGCCCCCTTTTGAGTCTATGGGGGAGATTTATCAAAACCTGTCCAGAGGAAAAGTTGCTGAGTTGCCCATAGCAACCAATCAGCTCGCTTCTTTCATTTTTAACAAGGCCTCTGAAAAATTAAAGAAGCGATCTGATTGGTTGCTATGGGCAACTTTTCCTCTGGACAGGTTTTGATAAATCTCCCCCTATGTGTGCACGTCCCTGTCAGAAACTATGGGGGGAAATATATTATTTGCTGTGTTTTTGACATCTAGTCCATCTGTAGACATTCTCTGGTACATTCTTTGTATTCTTTGCCCAATTTATTAAATTATTGTTCAGACTTTAATAAAGTATATGTAAGTTCACACCTACAGTGGGGATCAAAAGTTTGGGCACCCCAGGTAAAAATTTGTATTAATGTGCATAAAGAAGCCAAGGACAGATGGAAAAATCTCCAAAAGGCATCAAATTACAGATTAGACATTCTTATAATATGTCAACAAAAGTTAGATTTAATTTCCATCATTTACACTTTTAAAATAACAGAAAACAAAAAAATGGCGTCTGCAAAAGTTTGGGCACCTTGCAGAATTGATAGCATGCACTACCCCCTTTGCAAAGCTGAGACCTGCCAGTTTCATGGATTGTTCTCAATCATCATCTGGGAAGACCAGGTGATGTCAATCTCAAAGGTTTTAAATGCCCAGACTCATCTGACCTTGCCCCAACAATCAGCACCATGGGTTCTTCTAAGCAGTTGTCTAGAAATCTGAAACTGAAAATAGTTGACGCTCACAAAGCTGAAGAAGGCTATAAGAAGATAGCAAAACGTTTTCAGATGTCAATATCCTCTGTTCGGAATGTAATTAAGAAATGACAGTCATCAGGAACAGTGGAAGGTAAAGCAAGATCTGGAAGACCAAGAAACATATCAGACAGAACAGCTCTCAGAATTGTGAGGAAAACAATTCAAACCCCACGTTTGACTGCACAATCCCTCCAGAAAGATCTGACAGACACTGGAGTTGTGGTACACTATTCCACTATAAAGAGATACTTGTACAAATATGGTCTTCATGGAAGAGTCATCAGAAGAAAACCTCTTCTACGTCCTCACCACAAAAATCAGCGTTTGAACTTTGCAAATGAACATGTAGACAAGCCTGATGAGGGTAAAATTGAACTTTTTGGCCGGAATAAGCAAAGGTACGTTTGAAGAAGAAGGGGAACAGAATTTAATGAAAAGAACCTCTTTCCAACTGTTAAGCATGGGGGTGGATCAATCATTCTTTGGGGTTGTATTGCAGCCAGTGGCACAGGGAACATCTTACGAGTAGAAGGAAAAATGGATTCAATAAAATTTCAGCAAATTGATGCCATCTGTGAAAAAGTTGAAGTTAAAGAGAGGATGGCTACTACAAATGAATGATGATCCTAAACACACCTCAAATCCACGGGGAATTACATCAAGAGGCATAAACTGAAGGTTTTGCCATGGCCTTCACAATCTCCTGACCTCAACATAATTGAAAATCTATGGATAGACCTTAAAAGAGCAGTGCGAGACAGACAGCTCAGAAATCTCAAAGAACTGGAAGACTTTTGTAAGGAAGAATGGGCAAAGATACCTCAAACAAGAATTTAAAGACTCTCGGGTGGCTACAAAAAGCGTTTACAAGCTGTGATACTTGCCAAAGGGGAAAGTACAAGATATTAACTCTGCAGGGTGCCCAAACTTTTGCAGATGCCATTTTTTTGTTTTCTGTTATTTTGAAAGTGTAAATGATGGAAATAAAATATAACTTTTGTTGACATATTATAATAATGTCTAATCTGTAATTTGATGCCTTTTGGAGATTTCTCCATCTTTCCTTGGCTTCTTTATGCACATTAATACAAACTTTTACCTGGGGTGCCCAAACTTTTGATCCCCACTGTATAAGTCTGATGCGATTTCTGAAGGCTGGAAAGTATTCTCTGGACTGGAGTCTGTAAGTCTGCTCTGGACTGGAGTCTACTTGCCCAAAAAATGTTTCCTAAATTTCTGCAATTCATAGATTTGTCTTTAGCTCCTGAGAGTATATATTCACATGACTTAAAAGGGGTACGCCGGTGAAAAAATTATTATTTTTTTATATCAACTTGTGCCGGAAAGTTACAGATTTGTAAATTTCTTCTACTAAAAATATTAATCCTTCCAGTACTTATTAGCTGCTGTATACCACAGAGGAAAGTATAGTTCTTTTCTGTCTGACCACAGTGCTCTCTGCTGCCACCTCTGTCCATATCAGGAATTGTCCAGAGTAGGAGAAAAGCCCCATAGCAAACCTATCCTGCTCTGGACAGTTCCTGACATGAACAGAGGTGTCAGCAGAGAGCACTGTGGACAGACAGAAAAGAACTCCACTTCCTCACTAGTATACAGTAGCTGATATGTACTGGAAAGGTTAAGATTTTTTTTATAGAAGTATTTTACAAATCTGTTTAACTTTCTGGCACCAGTTGATTTAAAAAACAAACAAACAAAAAAAAAAAAACCTTTTCCACTGGAGTCCCCCTTTAATTTCCAAGCACAATGTGGGAGCAAAATTGCGCTCTGCAGCAGAATTCTGGAATTCTGCTGCCCCGTGCACACGGTGGAATTTTCATGACAGAAAAAGAAGAAATTAAAAGTCAGTTCTTTCGGTGGGAACCACTAGGAAATGCTTTGTTGTCTGAGGGGATGGCTCATTCCCTAGAGGTCCTAGTGCTGGAACAACATGCTATTTGCGGAGTGTCCATCTGTGTTATCCTGGCAGACATTCCGTACATTTTCTGCTGTGTTAATGAGGCCTAGCATGGCTTATCCTCATGGTGCATTTCAAAAGTGGTATTAGAACCGTAGTGCAGTGTTTGAAAAAGTAGCAACATTTTGAGTATAAATGAAGTTTAAAAATTGCATTCAAATTGTGCAGGACCTAGATAAATACTTTCCTATTATATTATTTTGACCCTCTGGCTTGGGGCTGCAGGGCAGTCTCCCAAATACGATAATAATGTCATGTGTATGGAGGTGCAACATGATCACACAAGTTACAAAGATGTTACCCTTGGCCCTAATAAAGAGTCTCTGCCCGGTCATCAGCCATTTAATATACAACTTTCTTCCTAAGTAGCCATTGGGCCAGATCAGGCACCGCACACCATATGTATCTATATACTCTGCATTCTTATAACACATAAGAATAAATGCTTCATATGTATAGTGTGTAAAAATCATATAATTCATGACATTGCCAATTATTAGGTGAACCCGCTTGTGTTGTTTGCATTGGCAGCAATAAAGTTTTTGCAGATTTTGTCAAGTTTTAGTACAAGCACGGAGAGTGTGCGCATGATCCTATAACTCTATAAATAGGGTTGTTTTTGTGACTGCAAAGCATTGCTGTAATTGAAAAAATATAAACTTTTGTCATGTCAGAAGTTTTGATCTCCGTGCTAAAACCTTCACCAATCTCTAGATCTAGCCGGAGGAAGCCTGCAGCAGTGTTCTTCACTCCGTGGCTCAGTCACTTTACAAATGACTGGCTTCACAGACTATAATGGAGCCCATCTCTTCCAGTTAGGGCTTGGGATTGAATTGTGCTGCTGCTTACTTCATCCTGCTGTATATAAAAATCTGTATCTATATAAAGTTGTGCTTTGTTGTTGTGTGTTTCCAGAACGTAACGTTTTAAATGTGTTCTCTCTTGGTGGGTTATAGGGCACGCTGTCATGCGGAAATGGGTTCTTCTCAATGATTCTGAAGACTTGAGCTCTGGAGCCAAAGGATACCTCAAAGTCAGCATGTTTGTTATAAGTATTGGAGATGAGCCCCCAGTGAGTACAGATTTTCTATATAGAATTTAATACATTCAAAGTACAGTCTAATTCGGTTTTAAAGATGGGGGTCCCTGTTGGGTGTTAGGCATTTAATCACCGTGTATTAATAAGCCCCCTTACCCTTATGTATTTATGTCCCCTGTGTGGTGGTATCTTCTACAATAACCCCTGAATGCCTATGCATCCACAATACATGGGGCACCTTGGGCTTAAAGCACAGAAATTCCCAGAGGGATACTCACAGGTCAGTGTCCCCGACCTCAGCTCCTGACCATTCGATATCCGCTTATTCATCAATTTATCCATGGAAAACTAGTAAAGGTGTGAAAGCAATGTGTCATCTGCAGTTCCTGAGTGATACTAACTAGTGTTGAGCGGCATAGGCCATATTCGAATTCGCGAATATTCGCGAATATATGGACGAATATTCGGCATATATTCGCTAAATTCGCATATTCGTAATATTCGCCTTTTTTTTCGCATATGCGAACATTCGCGTATGCGAAAACTGGCATATGCGAAAAATCGTACGCCAGTCTCACAGTAGTATTAGAGCCTTCTTTACACCACACAAGCTGGAAGCAGAGAGGGATGATCACTGTGATGTGTACTGTGATAAAAAAAAAAATGAATATTCGTAATTACGAATATATAGTGCTATATTCACGAATATTTGCATTGCGAATATTCGCGAGCAACACTAATACTAACATGTATCCAGTCTAGATAATCCTCTAAATCAGTGGTCTCCAAACTGCAACCCCCCCCAGATGTTGCAGAACTTTAGCTTCCAGCATGCTGGTTGTTTTTTTTTTTTTCAACATTTGGAGAGTCCCAGTTTCGAGATCACTAATATAAATACAGTGGTCCCTCAAGTTACAATATTAATCGGCTCCAGGACCACCATTGTATGTTGAAACCATTGTATGTTGAGCCCAGAACTCTATGGAAACCTGGTAATTAATTGTTTCTGAAGCCACCAAAATGGTATAAAAAATAGGAAAAGGTGAAGATTAAAGACAACTAAGTAGATAACTAATACAGATAAAGCAAATCCTTACATATAAACGTAACAAAGATCTGCTGGGAGCTGTAAATCACTGTCTATGTCAGTGTTTCCCAACCAGGGTGCCTCCAGCTGTTGCAAAACTACAACTCCCAGCATGCCCGGACAGCCGTTGGCTGTCCGGGCATGCTGGGAGTTGTAGTTTTGCAACAGCTGGAGCCACCCTGGTTGGGAAACAATGGTTTATGTAGAGGACAGGTGCTTCTTCAGGGTCCCAAAGGGAGCCACCCTTACTTGGTGTCCAAAGGAGCAGCTAACCCTGGCACAGGTAAGGAGTAGTACAGGAGTAGTACAGAACTTGTAGTTCCTCCATGTACTGTGAGGGCGCTACCAGAAATCAGTCAGTGCATGCACTTCAGTAATACAGGGGTTTTACCAGTAAAATGCCCATTCTGATTGGTCAATTTCTCCAGTTGTGAAATGTCTCACAGATCTGGACTGTCCGGCATTGTATGTCGAGTCTGGTTTCTGGTTATAATGGTTCAGGAAAAAAAACATTGTATGTTGAAACTATTGTATGTTGAGGCCATTGTAAGTTGAGGGATCACTGTATATCAGGTGCACAGCTCTCTCCATTTTTATTAGGATTCTATAATGTATATAAAATGTAGTCTGGAGTCTATATTGTCAACCTGACAGAGTTGCTTAGACTGGATACCCTGAGCAGTTGGGTGTGCCACACACACAGGGCAGGCGAGAAGGCTAGCACCACCTACTTTATATATTCTTTCACTCATTTCCTACCTAGAGCCCTTGAGTAGATTGTTACAGGTTGGTATGGGGATAGATTTCTTTTTTTATACTTTCTTATGATGATTTGTACATTCCCTTTTTTTGTTTTTTAGGTGGAGAAAAGGGAAAAAGACAGTGAAGCGGATGATGTGGAGAGCAATCTTCTTTTGCCCACTGGAGTGGCACTAAGATGGGTGACCTTCCTACTTAAGATATACAGAGCTGAGGACATACCACAGAGTAAGTCTCATTTCTCCTTTTACCACGATACTATACTAAATAATTTCAGTCAACAAAGAAAACCTTGTGACAGGTCAGGGGCTTGGTATTCATATTAGTTTTCTTTTTGAGCAATGGAAGTTTAGATATTGTATAACCCAGAAGTTTTGATTATATTAAATTGGTTATCCAGCTATTAAAAACTTAGGCCCAGTCCTGTGGATAGGGGATGACTCTCCCCGGTGAACCCTCAGAACCTCACTTTCTGAGACATACTCGTCTAAGCAGTGACAGGCCGCTCAGCCAATCACCAATCGCAATGGTGTCCCGCCTCAGTCGGTGATTGGCTGAGCGGGCTGTCACCACCGAGATGAGTACATCTCAGAAGGTGCAGCCTGGAGGGTTTATTGTCCTGTGGATAGCGAATAAGATTGTAACCCCTTTAAAGAGGTTATCCAGGAATAGAAAAACAGAGCTAATCTCTTTTAAGAACCGCTCCCTGTCTGTCTCCAGGTTGGCTTTGGTTCTGCAGCACAGTTCAAGTGATTGAGCCAAGTTGTAATACTGTGGTGGCCCAGTACAGGAGTTGAACCCCTATACCCTTGCTTTCCTGTCTGGCAGACTCTATGGCAGTGTCCACTGAGTCCTCCCTTAAGCTGTGTGTTATAAAGGGTTAACAAGTGCCTTATATTATCTAATGTAATGTATATATGATGTTATGTACCTTTTTAAATGCTGTTACTAAGTGTTGTAACCAAGGAAGGTACCAGTGATCAGGTGACTTATAGGGTGACCTATATGACCCCTCCAGAGTCTCCCCATATAAACCCTGGGAGGAGCTAGCTAGTCAGTTCTGTGCTTAGTACAGTAAAGTAAAGACCTGGAGAGAGTGTCTGGTGTCCTGAGGAGACCCAAGGCCTACCACGCATCCCCGCTTCTACCAATCCAGTGCCCTACAGGTGAAAGTCAAAACCTGGTGAGCGACATAGGGGTTAAGTCAGTCAAGATCAGTCTGTATAAAGTCAGCTTGGCCCTGCAGTAAATTGTCCAAATCCACTACAAGTCCCAGCAAACCCAAAAGTCTCTGAAGTCACTGGTCACCTCCTTGGGCCTAACTGAGCTGTAAAGACTATTCCATCTGTCTGCCTCATTAAAGCTTCTGTTGTTCTGTAATTTGGCGTTGGAGTCATTATTTGCCCCGTGCCTACCCCAGAATCCAGCGACCATACCTTCGGGCGGTGTAGAAGTAAAACCATGCCCTGGCGTCACGAACACAAGGGGTTAATGCCATCTGCCCCTAGGGTAATAACATCTGCCCTCCATCGCACCCTCACCACAATACCACACACAACCTGGGGACAGTCTTGGAGCTGTTTTTAAAAGAAATTGGCTCTGTTTTTCTATTCCTGGATAACCCTTTTTAATGATTTTTTTTTTAGTTTGTAACAAAAACAGTGGTTGGGGACATGGCTGCAGGACCTTGCTCCACCACTACAAGTAGTATGGTGTCTGCAAGTAAAAATGGACTAGCAGCCCAGGTTAAAGTTGGACAATGAGCATAGGCCATCAAATAGGCCACTTCCCAATGTACATCAGTGTTTCCCAACCAGGGTGCCTCCAGCTATTGCAAGCCTTCGGCTGTCTGGGCATGCTGTGAGTTATAGTTTTTCAACATCTGGAGGCACCCTGATTGGGAAACACTGATATACAGAGCCGTCTGCTTCTGGCTCCATTTTCTGCCAGTGTGGGTCTATCAAAGAGCAGATTGCTAGGTTTATCGGGCATCTTACCCCCCAGATCAGATACTGACGACCTATCCTGAGGATAGGCCATCATTGAAAATGTCCTGGGAAACCCCTTTGATCACAGTATAAGAGATTATAACCACTTTCCCCATAAACATTTTTATTAAAATTTGCCTATGAATCTTTGAAAACCCATCATTACACCCACTATTGAGCTGTGCAACTTTGTCAGCAAAACCAGTTTTCAGCCACAGACTATATTGCACTGATTTTTTCCCCCTCTTTATTCACTGACCACAAGCAGGTATATTGAAAATGGTGAGAAATGGAATCCCTGTAAGATCTCTCATCTCTGGTATTTGTGTCTTTAGTGGACGATGCATTCGCACAGTCAGTTAAACAACTCTTTGGAGGAGACTCTGACAAGAAGAATTTAGTTGACCCATTTGTGGAAGTTGTTTTTGCTGGGAAGAAGGTGAGACTTTCATGGGTGACCCTAAAGGACCTATACCAGATATAAAGAGTTTTCATTTACTAGAACACTCACCTTATTTTTCAGGTCTGCACAAGAACGATAGAAAAAAATGCTAATCCAGAATGGAACCAGGCGGTCAATCTGCAGATCAAGGTGAGATTTATTGAACCGCATACAGTGACCCCCCCTTCCCCCCGACCTACAATGGCCCCGACATACGATAATTTCAACATGCGATGGCCTCTCAGAGGCCATTGCATGTTGAAGGCAGCATCAACATACGATGTATGTCGGGGCCATTGCATAAACGGCTATCCGGCAGCGCAGACTGCTTCAGCTGCCCCCGGATAGCCGTTTACGGTGCCCTGTGTGGTTCGCTGACGATCACTTACCTGTCCTCGGGGCTTCGGCGCGTCTTCTTCGGGATCCCCTGCATCGTCGGCGCTCTCCATCGTCGTCATCATGTCGCTGCGCACTCGGTCCCGTCATCCAATAGGAGCGGCGTGCGTAGCGACTTGATGGCGGCGACGGAGAGCGAGGATGCTGGGGAAGCAGAGGCCTTGCCGGAGCGTCGGGGACACCCCGGGGATGCGGCGACAGCAATGGAAGGCAACATCCAGGGCAGCGGTGATGGTCCGGAGCGGCGGGGACATGTGAGTACAACCTTTTAATACCGGTTAGAGATGAGCAAATTTACAGTACATTCGATTCGTCACGAACTTCTCGGCTCGGCAGTTGATGGCTTTTCCTGCATAAATTAGTTCAGCTTTCAGGTGCTCCGGTGGGCTGGAAAAGGTGGATACAGTCCTAGGAAAGAGTCTCCTACGACTGTATCCACCTTTTCCAGCCCACCGGAGCACCTGAAAGCTGAACTAATTTATGCAGGAAAAGTCAGCAACCGCCGAGCTGAGAAGTTCGTGACGAATCGAATTTACTGTAAGTTCGCTCATCTCTAATACCAGTGGTCTTCAACCTGCGGACCTCCAGATGTTGCAAAACTACAACTCCCAGCATGCCCGGACAGCCAACGGCTGTCCGGGCATGCTGGGTGTTGTAGTTTTGCAACATCTGGAGGTCCGCAGGTTGTAGACCACTGTCCTATATTTTACATTGCACGGATCCCTCAACATACGATGGTTTCAACAAACGATGGTCCGTCTGGAACCGATTACACTGTATACAAGTAATATCTAGACTGTTAACCTGCGGTAACCCCCATGAACCAGGAGTGGTAAACACCATGGGGGGGGGGTTTATTAAAACCAATGTTTCATACATCTGTCTCAATAAAAAGATGCAATGGAGCAAGATGCGCCAAACTTATTAAGAAGACACAAAAATCTAGGCCAGCTATGATCTGTTGTAGATTTCTGCTATAAATTAGGAGCAGTGGAAAGGGAAAAAAGTTGCTAAGGTTTTGTACGTTGGGCTTGGTCAATTGTTTGTGACTTTTGTATACCAGAAAGCTAATACACCTGTATACGCAATGAAATTTCCGTGCGGAAATTTCACATGGCGGAATTTCCACAAGCAAATGTTTTGTCGTATAAATCCCGGTTCTGGAGCTCGCAGGAAGAACTTGAAGACTTGTCTGGTTTTTTTCTGCGGAGTCAACACGGAAATACATTGTCTATGAAACGATTTCCGAGCGGTCCTAGTGCCTGCATGTTTTGTCCATGGTCCACTGTCGGGGGAATATCGTCATGGAAATTTTCTGTGCAGAAATCCTACCTTGTCAACATAGCCTTAAAGGGTGTATTGTAAAGAAGTGTATAGAATCCTAGGCACTGCTGAAATCACCTGTTGATAAGCCCAATAAGCCCAACTGGTGTCTTATGCAATTTACATGTGTCCATAGATTGGAATGCAAACCGTCTGTGGTGCTCACGTAGAAAAACAGATCTTTGGATAACTGTATCATAAAGAACAAACGAAGCACTCACCAGGTAGGTTGCGCCTTTAAAGGGGTAGTCCAGTGGTGAAAAACGTATCCCCTATCCTAAGGATAGGGGATAAGTTTGAGATTGCGGGGGGTCCGACCGCTGGGGCCCCCTGCAATCTCTCTGTACGGGGGCCATGCTCTCCGGCGAGATAGCGGGTGTCGACCCCCGCACGAAGCGGCGGCCGACACGCCCCCTCAATACATCTCTATGGCAGAGCCGGAGATTGCCGAAGGCAGCGCTTCGGCTCTGCCATAGAGTTGTATTGAGGGGGCGTGTCGGCCGCCGCTTCGTGCGGAGGTTAACACGCCCCCTTCCCGCGGGCTGTCGGGGCTCCGTACAGGAGATCGCGGGGGGCCCCAGCGGTCGGACCCCCCGCGATCTGCAACTTATCCCCTATCCTTAGGATAGGGGATAAGTTGTTCACCACTGGGTCACCACTGGACTACTCCTTTTAAATCTTCAGGCTTTTATTTCATTTTTCATCTGAAGAAAAGTCGATGTCTGGATACGAGCAGTGCGGGAGAGCTGGAGGGTGTGGTGGCGTGGGGGGGGATGGGCAATGGACCGTATCGAGCTGTGACGCGCTTCGTCAGGCCGCACTGCTTGTGTCCAGACATCGACTTTTCTTCAGATGAAAAATGAAATAAAAGCCTGAAGATTTAATGACGCAACCTACCTGGTGAGTGCTTCGTTTGTTCTTTATGATACAGATAGCCTTAAAGGGGTTATCCAGGAAAAAAAAACTTTTGTAACTTACTCCTATTTAAAAAAAATCTTAATCCTTTCAGTACTTATGAGATGCTGAAGTTGAGTTGATCTTTTCTAAGTGCTCTCTGATGACACCTGTCTCGGGAACTGTCCAGAGTAGAAGCAAATCCCCATAGCAAACCTCTTCTACTCTGTGCAGTTCCCGAGACAAGCAGAGATGTCAGCAGAGAGCACTGTTGTCAGACAGAAAAGAACAACTCAACTTCAGCAGCTGATAATTATTAGAAGGATTAAGATTTTTTAAAGAAGTAATTTACAATTCTATTTAACTTTCTTGAGCCAGTTGATACATAAAATTTTTTTTTTTTCCTGGATAACCCTTTTAAAGATTCCCCCTTATGTATAAAGACACTTGCCATATCCCCAGGTTGTGTGGTTCAGTGTGTGAACACGACCTCTGGGGTACATTGATGTCATTTGTTTCAGTAGGGGGGTGCATGGCTCAAGAAGATTGAGGAACATTTTATTGTAATACATGCAACTTTGCTTGGCTTTCTTGCAGTTTCCCTCGGTTTGTGAAAACATAAGACTCACAGTGTATGACTGGTAAGTAACTGCGAGCTCCCTGGGGAGTTGAGGTCTATTGGAAAATTTTCTTGGAAAGGATCATCAGATTAAATAAACCACTTTTGTTTTTAATTTAATTCATTCAGCGATTTAATCTGTATTAATTTAATTTTGCTAGTTTTATTTTTGCTAGACTTAATTTTTTTTTAATACAGTCTTTTTTATTGTTTATATTATGTTAATTTATGTATTTATAGAATTCTTTTTTTATTTATTTATTGGAGAAAGGTCTTTAATCGTGATGAATTCCATTTTACATTTCTTTTTTTTTTATTCCACTGTTCTGTTCAGGGACAGACTTACCAAGAATGATACAATTGGAACAACTATTCTGAGTTTGTCTAAAATTGCTGCATCTGGTGGAGATTTGGAAGGTGAGACAATAACTCTTCTATTAGGGAGATTGAGCGGATTTTTTTTTTTTTTTGTTGCTAAAAATTGGAAAATGTTTATATGCAAATGAAACCTCGCAAGTAAACAATAAATAAATAAAACGAAAAACATGGTTGTTACTTTACCTCTAGTACTTTTCATTACTGTGTATGGAGGACAGAAGACACACAAAGGGAATCAGTTCTATCAGTCCCTGTTGCTTTGAAGGGGTACTCCAGTGAAAAACATTTTTTTTTTAACTCAACTGGTGACAGAAAGTTAAACCGATTAGTAAATTGCTTCTATTTAATAATCTAAATCCTTTCAGTACTTATCAGCTGCTGTATACTAGAGAGAAAGTTCTTTTCTTTTTGAATTTCTTTTCGGTCTGACCACAGTGCTCTCTGCTGACACCTCTGTCTAGGTCAGGAACTCTCCAATAGTTCAACAACTGTCCAACAGTTCCTGATATGGACAAAGGTGTCAGCAGAAAGCACCGTGGTCAGACAGAAAATAAATTCAAAAAGAAAAGAATTTCATCTGTGGTATACAGCAGCTGATAAGTACTGGAAGGATTAAGATTTTTAAATAGAAGTAATTGACAAATCTGTTTAGCTTGCTGGCCCCAGTTGATTTAAAAAAAAAAAAAATTCTTCCTCTGGAGTACCCCAGTTTTTATTACAAAAAAACAGCCATAAAATTTGGTTTAAAAGGCAGTATTTTTGCTAAATAATGTGTTTTATTAAAGTCTATGGAAAAACGTTTTAGTGCAGATCGTGTTCATAATTTGTGGCCATAAGTAACATCCGCAAAGCAGAGCAAAACGTCTGTAAAATAATTATAACCTGCAGCAAATTCTACAACTTTGCTTAATAAATATATATATATATATATATATATATATATATATATATATATATATATATAAATAAATTATATATATATATATAAATAAATTATATATAAATAAATTATATATATATATATATAAATTATATATATATATGTATGTATATACATATATGTGTTATAATAATATATAAATTATTATATATTTTTTTTAAATTCTTGTATTTTGGCTATAAATATGATCAAAAATACAATTTGTAAGTACCGTAATAATATTACTATTATTTATATTATAAACTTGGTTTGCACAAAGATAATAGATGTTCAACTTCCAGCTGTCCGGGCATGCTGGGAGTTGTAGATTTGCAACTTCTGGAGGACTGTAGTTTGGAGACCACTGCTCTAAGCTTATAGATATAACAAGTCAAAGTGCGTAAGCAATTCTGTTCTGCTGGCCAAGATGAATAAATGTGATGGTTAATATAGTAGTATATCTCGGCCCGGATCATGACAGAGCTGGTGACATACGTGGAGGCCACGAGGTTAGATGTGAATTAGCTTCCCCATATAGGACGACACTTACAGTTGGGGTTGCTAAAGGCAACTAAACAATGGAGGCTCTTGGACATTTTCCCCATGTTCATTTAAAGGGGTGTTCCAGGAAAAAAAATATATTTTTTTTATAATACATACACATCAACTGGCTCCAGAAAGTTAAACAGATTTGTAAATTACTTCTATTAAAAAACAAAAACTCTTAATCCTTCCAGTAGTTACCAGCTGCTGAAGTTGAGTTTTTCTTTTCTGTCTGACAACAGTGCTCTCCACTGACACCTCTGCTTGTCTCAGGAACTGTCCAGAGTAGGAGCAAATCCCCATAGCAAATCTCTAATGCTTCGGACAGTTCCTGAGACAAGCAGAGGTGTCAGCAGAGAGCACTGTTGTCAGAAAGAAAAGAACAACTCAACTTCAGAAGCAGACCACTACTGGAAGGATTAAAGTGCAATTGTCATGACATTTTAGTGTAATAAGCTGCACACAGCCTTTGTACTGTGTTCAGGTGTTATGTACAGCAATTATTTTACCTCATATTTGCAGGCTTTTGTGGCGCTAAAAAGTGCTTTTAATCAAAGCCACTGACTGTCGGATAGGCGTGGTGCGAGGTACGCGATGCCTCGCCGCCACCACGCCCACCCACACGCCCACTTTGTATCTCAGTGCTGGGACCGCTGTGTGATTGATAAACAGGTCCCAGCGCATGCGCCCTTCAACTAATGTAACGTGCGCGCTGCTGCGTGTCATCCTGCAATATATGAAAAGTTTTTAACAATGACAGTGCCTCTTTAAGCTTTTTAAATAGAAGTAATTTACAAATTTGTTTAACTTTCTGGAGCCAGTTGAGATATATATATATATATATATAAACACATTTACCCCTTTAATTCTCAGATCTCCATCATTATAGGTCAATTAATTCTGGTCTAAACAAAAAAAAAATAATGCATTAACCCCATGTTAAGGAATCTCTCATTTTTGACCAACCTGCATCAAAAATGTATAGCAAATGAAGTGTAATTTTTTATACAATGTTTCCCAACTATGGTCCCTCCAGCTGTTGCAAAACTACAACTGCCAGCATGCCCGGACAGCCCTCGGCTGTCTGGGCATGCTGGGAGTTGTAGTTTTGCAACAGCTGGGTGGACCCGGTTGGGAAACACTGGTTATATACGTTTTTTATTGAAACCTAACGTCTCCCGCTCAGAGGAATGGTTTAGGCTCAAATTTGGATTTTGTTATGTTTGTTCCATTTAAGTTTTGTGATACCCTGATATGTGGTGTTTTTGTATCTTTTCTGTTAAATTTTCTTTGCCCTCTATGGAGATGATATTGAGTATTATTGCTTTGTACTGAATTGTGTCCAACATGTACTTTTTAACCCTTTTCTTTTTGTAATATAGACAGTGATACTCCTGGAGTTGGGTCTACGGCCTTAGAAGGTGTATAGAGTGGTGTGATCTGATTCTGAATTGATTTTACAACCCTCTGCCCAAACTGTGCTTCCCAAAGCTTTACATATGCCAGGCTCCCTTTTACATATGCCAGTCATCCTGGCGCGCGCCGGAGGGAAACTGATTGCAGAACTGATCCCATTCACAATCATCACACCGGATGGTGGAACATGCCGCATGGGCGCCGGACAGGGGAAGACATCTTTCGGTGATCCCCTGTCCAGCATGCACAATAATCAATGCCAAATCCTAAACAACTGAAGCACTTTTGTCATCAGTTGTGGCATCAGTTGCGGTGATTTTCGACTGAGCCGGATGCCGGACATATGCAACTCTAGCCTAAGTAAATTACTTAAATTCTGAAACTTTTTAGGGGGAAAAAATCAGTTTTGGCAGAGGACCCTGCATGCATGTTGCTGCTTTGAAAATACTTGCCTGATCTTTTCTTGTCCTTGTTATATAGCTGACTGGATCATGTAGTGCACAAAATCAATATTCCATTATAAGGTGGAATTGTATCCACAGCAGGTCGGACACTGTCTGCTCCCTTCAGCCTTCTATACTTCTCCCCTCAGACCATGTTATTATCCATTATACAGCACCTACACATTCTCTGGATCTTTTATATAGATGAATTAATTCATAATGCAGTTCTACCAACATTTAAGCCTCAAATCTCCAGTCAAGAACGCCCCCACACCATTCGGAACACTTACTGTCATTTACTGTCTTATTCAGGGAACATTGTTACGATGCCTTGAAAGGGTTGGGGTATGACACTGACTGCGTTCCAGTGTTCCTTACAACCAAATTCACAAAATGTTTTGACTACATATGATAATAAAATGAAAACATCTATAGATATACCAGATATATTTGTCAATTTTACATGAACAACCTCAATTTTTTTTATATATATATATATATATATATATATATACATATATACTCTATAGCAGTGGTCTTCAACCTGCGGACCTCCAGATGTTGCAAAACTACAACTCCCAGCATGCCCGGACAGCCGTTGGCTGTCCGGGCATGCTGGGAGTTGTAGTTTTGCAACATCTGGAGGTATGCAGGTTGGAGACCACTGCTCTATAGCATCAACATATTCCACAGCATTATATAATACAGATAATAGAGGCTCTTTGATTCAAACACTCAATCTCTAATTTTCTTGGACTTTTCATTGATTAGCCATTTTCAGAATCAGCCATCAATAACCTGTGGCGGCCCAGTACGGGAGCTGTTACCCAGTACCCTTGCTGTCCTGTCAGGCAGCCTCCCTACAGTGTTCCCTGCCCCCCCCTGCATCTGTCCCCCCATGTAAATATGTTTCTAATGTATTATACCATGTAATGTGTTCAGAGAGCGTTGTTACTTTAAGACTGTTTACCATGTGACTTGTCATGGGACTGTTACCCTGGAGGTGCCAGTGTCCAGGTGATCCCAGGGGTGACCTATGGGCTCTCTGCTAGTCTCCCTCATATAAGCCCTGGATGGTTCTAGCTCTCTCTCTTTCCTTACAAGTCTTTGCTGAGATCAAGTTGAGTCCTAGACAGTGTCCAGAGTCATAGGAGGCCTCAAGTCCAGTCTGCAGCTACAAGCGGCTACAAGTAAGCCACAGTCTCCGTATTGTCAGTCACAGTCACCATTTGTCAAGTCAGCGTGGCCTGCATTAATTTGACCATATCTACTACAAGTTCCAGCCACTGGTCATCTCTGTGGGCCCTGGATGAACAGTATAGACTTTACCTTCTGTCTACCCTCAGTAAAGCTACCGTTATCCGTAACTTGGCGTCGGAGTCATTGTTGCCCCCCCGTTCCTAGCCCAGGATCCAGCGGTATACCTTCGTGTGGTATCGAGGATAAACCACGCCCTGGTGTCACGAATACAAGGGGTTAATGCCATCTGCCTCTAGGGTAACAACATCTGCCCTCATCACACCCTGTATCGAGGATAAACCATGCCCTGGTGTCACGAATACAAGGGGTTAATGCCATCTGCCTCTAGGGTAACAACATCTGCCCTCATCACACCCCGTTACCACAGACCAATACCCAGCACCTTGCCTATCAGCCATTTGCCACAGTACTCGCATATAGAGATAACCGATCCGAAAGCAGACAGCTCCGTACATTGCGTAGTGGCCGTGTTGGGTTACTACAGCTGATTTCTTGTTGAAGGAGCAGGAGCCGGGCTGCAGTAACCTGAAACAGCCACTGCACACTGTACGGAGCTGTCTGCCTCTAGCTCTGCTCTCACTATATGTCAGCACTGTGGCTCTGGTAAATGACTGACCGATGGGGTGTAGGACCCCGTACCCATCCCCCCCCCCCTCCCCCCATTCCAATTAGATATCAAATAAAGTCCTGGAAAAACATTTTCATTTATATGATACATGGCAGATTAGTTGGACACACTTCTGCTACTGAAAAATCCATTTCATACATTTGAATGAGATTGTGTGTACTTCTTCATGCCCCATTCAGATGAAGAAATTCTTGCAACAAATTTGGCACATGTGACTATACACTTATGTATAAAACACGTATAGATCTACTTGCAGATCCAGCTCAGTCAGTACTGCATGCTTTTTGTCAGTGTGAACAGGCCTTACTAATCAACAACCTTTAACAATATAACCTTTAATTTAACCTTTCCCAAAAATGCATTGTAAATCATGTGATTTCCCACAAAAGAAATTAATTCTTCTTCTTTTTTTACTATTAATATTGCCAAAAAAGGTGCCCTATAGAACAGACTGGTGCTTAGCTGTCTACAGCAGATGGTGAGAGTTTTCCTTAGACTTTAGGTCTGCATAGTACAGAGCCGGCTCTGGGTAGAGGTGGTGCAGACGGAAACATTAAGAAAAAAATGTCATGCTGTCTTATGAATGGGCATGCACCATTAAGGATAGTTGAAATCACATCTGATAAGTGTCTTAAGGCCCTCCATAAACATTAGAAAAAAGAAATCAAAACCCACCGATTCTGCGGAAGAGTAGGATCGGACATTTTGAATTTCAACTTCCTTATCATATTTTTTTTTTTCTGGAGAGATAAGCCAGAGGAGTCTGGCAGCAGCTTACCCCTCCTTCCTTCATTCAGAAGACACAAACGCCCAGACAAGCAAAGTGTTCATGTGTATAGGTGTATTAGAATTATAAAATAGGTGGGTCATTAGCTAGTTCTGGTTATATAGATACCATGTGGTTAGCTAAGGAGGAGTTTTGTTTTGCAACCAAATGCTTTTGGGTAGAGTTTCTTTTTGGTACCCCACATATCACCCTACACCAAAACCACATGGGCTACCAGCCCTTAGATATACCCCTGAAGCCTGGGTACATTGTCCCCCCCTTAACTGCTAAAAATCCTAGACCTTTATTCAGTTCTAAAGCTAAATGGCACCTTTCCTGGCAATATCGCCATCTTCTTATTTTACGTGCTAGACCTAATTATTGCAAATCAGTCTTGTAAAATAAATGAAACAATTATCAATTGGTACCTCTACTTTTGAGAAACTTTTCAGATTTTTTTTATTTACTGTTTTCAAATACTATGGGAGGAGTTTATGGCATTCCTTGTGCCAATGCAGAGTGGCAAAATTTTTGCGCTAATTATTTTTGCACAAAATGGAACAACAATGTTTGTGCATAGTCTGTGATTGCGCAAAAAAACTTGCACAATTTTTCCCCTCTGCACTGATGCCGGAAATGATACATTTTCCCCTATGTTTCTAAGGGAAAACAAACCTATAGGAACAACCTAAAATACAGCATGACTAAAATGAGAATTTTAATTTGTGGTCCCATTTGCTTGGCAGTCCTCACCAAAACAGGACTGTTGGGTGGTATGCCTGTGATTTCCTTGACTATCAGCAAATATACATGTGTTTTAAGGGTATCCTTATGTGTGTGCATAGGGGGAGATTTATCAAAGCTTGTATAGAGGATAAGTGAAAAATGAAAAGAGATCTGATGGGTTATTATGGGCAGCTGCTCCACTTTTCCTTTGCACAGGTTTTGATAAATCTACCCCATAGTGTTTAGTTTCCTGATAGACAAGGATGCAAGGTGTCCTGCTTTGTCAGGTTGTTCCTACAGGTAAAGGGGTTATCCAGGGAATGAAACAGAGCCAATTTCTTCCAAAACCAGCACCTTATCTGTCCTCAGGTTGTGTGTGGTATTGCAGCTCAGTCCAATTCCAGTGCATGGAGCCAAGTTGTAATACCACCCACAACATGAGGACATGGGTAGTGCTGTTTTGGGGGGAAAAAAATCTGTTTTTATCCCTGGATAACCCCCATAATAACTGTACATTGGTAAATTTCCCTTCTAGCACTTTACTGATACAATACTTCAAGTACCTTAAAAGTATTGGTATCATTTATCGATGTGAAAATACCAATCATTGTGGTTTATATTGTCTTCTACTTAAAGGGGCATTCTGGTTTCAGCCAATTAAATGTTATTATTTAAATAATAAAAAGCTATACAGTTTCCAATTTACTGTCTGTATCAATTCCTCATAGTCTTTAAACATGTTACATAATGTAGATAATACCATTATATGTATATTTGTAATATACATTGGTTAAAAATGTGTATATTTTTTGGTGAAAAAAATTATGTCCCTGCAGCTATTGCCTGTGTGTTTCTATTTGGAGACAAAATACAGGAAGTGAGGGCAGAACAAGCGGGGCTCTGTGCAGGCTCCTGGCTTGCCAATCAGCCTGCTGTGTGAGTCGGAAGCATATCACAGAGCCTCAGTGCACAGAGCCCTGCTTGTCGTCGGTGTACGGAGCCCTGCTTGTCGTCGGTGCACGGAGCCCTGCTTGTCGTCGGTGCACGGAGCCCTGCTTGTCGTCGGTGCACGGAGCCCTGCTTGTCGTCGGTGCACGGAGCCCTGCTGGTCGTCGGGGCACGGAGCCCTGCTGGTCGTCGGGGCACGGAGCCCTGCTCGTCGTCGGGGCACGGAGCCCTGCTCGTCGTCGGGGCACGGAGCCCTGCTTGTCCACCCTCACTTCCTGTATTTGGACTCCTCACAGAGACACACAGACAATAGATGTCACATTTTTAATCAATGTATATTACAAATATACATAGAGCTATTTTCTACGTTATATGACAGGTACACGTTAAGATCTCAGCTTACAGTCATTGAATGGGTCACTTCATTGTTTACCTCCAAGGCATGACAAGGTAATTGGTCAATCACGTGTGATCACATGACCAGGACCGATACTCATTCCCTGGAGGTAAACAGTGGTTACTCTGCTTGCAGACTTTGGAAAGGGATTTTAATGAATTGATACAGAATGTAGATGAGATAACGGTATACCTATTAAATATACAATACATAAGTATTATGTGCAAATCCTGAAATGCTCCACAACTCTACTTTTACACTTTTGTACAATGCATTCCCTGCTGTCCGAAACAACTAATCATCTCTGCTATCATTTCTACAGCTAAGAAAAAAAGCTAATTTAACCTGGTTCATGTGATGCGCACTTGAAAAAAAGAGTATTAAAATGACTAATAAAGTAGCTAATCCAGAAATGTAATTTATCCCAGGCTGTTTTATTCTGTGCTGTAGTGTGGCAGCAAATACAGTCTGTTCTGTTCTAGAATAGCGAAGACAAAGCACAAAATGGAATAAAATAGCCTTTCTATGAGGGAAAACTATTCCTGAAATAAGAGCTGCTCCATCTATTTATCTGAAAACTATTACTGCTACCTGCTCAACTACTTTAGGCTTGCGGCCTACCAAATCTATCTTTTTATCTATCTATCTATCTATCTATCTCCATCTATCTATCTATCTCTAGCTCTATCTGTCCTATCCTATTCAATTCTATCTCATTATCTATCTATCTGTTCTGTTTTTCTGCGAATGCAGAAAACACGGGCAGATCTGTCATTTTGTCAGCAAATAACAATGGTCTTCTCTGGGAATTACAGAACAAATCTTTCCGATTGTTGCACTGTAGAGAAGCAGCTTCTATTTTAGTAATAGTTTTCCTGTTCACATATTTTCCTAATCTCAGCTTGATCTTTCCAAACAGCTGCTAGTGACAAGGAGGTCGGATTTTTACCCACTTTTGGACCCTGTTACCTTAATCTGTATGGAAGTCCAAGAGAATTCACCGGATTTCCTGACCCATATGATGATCTCAACTTTGGAAAGGTACTTTGGAACTGTGATAAAATGTGCAACACTGCTGAGCAATGATGGGGGCTTTCCATAAAGAAATGGTCTACACAATGGGTGTACTGGGCATTATTTGTGATGATTCAGAAACATACATATGCAAGAATAAACCATGTGTAACGGAATATCTACCCTGTTACAAATCTTTGTGCTGATGATACAAAGATTTATAACACTGTTGGTATTCCTGGAGGGATGCGCCGGGTGGGAAAGGTTTTGGGTAAATTAGAGGAATGGTCAGAACTCTGGCACGTGGCAAGTATAATGTGGATAAGTGTAAAAACTCTCGGGCAGAATATGGACTGTGACACAGTCCTGACCTCAGTATCGGAGAAAAGGGATTCAGGAGTCATTATTTCAAAAGACTTAAAGGTAGGCAGACAATGTAATAGAGCAGCAGGAAACGCTAGCAGAATGCTTGGATGTAAAGGGAGAGGTATAAGTAGTAGAAAGAGAAGTGCTCATGCTGCTGTACAGAACACTGATGAGACCTCACTTGGAGTATTGTGCGCAGTACTGGAGGCCATATCTCCAGAAGGATATAGATACTCTAGAGAGAGTTCAGAGAAGATACTAAACTAGTACATGGATTGCAGGATAAAACTTACCAGGAAAGGTTAAAGGGCCTTAACATGTATAGAAGAAAGAAGAGACAGAGGGAATATGATAGAAACTAATAAATCCATAAAGGGAATCAACACGGTAAAGGAGGAGAGAATATTTAGTAGAAGAAAAACTACCACAAGAGGACATAGTTTTATATTGGAGGGGGCAGGTTTCTACAGTAATCTAAAGTATTACTTTACTGAGAGAGTAGTGGATGCATGGAATAGCCTTCCTGCAGAAGTGGTACAGTGAAGGAGTTTAAACATGCATGGTATAAGCATAAGGCTATCCTTCATATAAGATAGAGATAGGTATAAGGCTATCCTTCATATAAGATAGAGATAGGTATAAGGCTATCCTTCATATAAGATAGAGATAGGTATAAGGCTATCCTTCATATAAGATAGAGATAGGTATAAGGCTATCCTTCATATAAGATAGAGATAGGTATAAGGCTATCCTTCATATAAGGTATAGACAAGGATGATTCATAAGTAATTAGATTATTGGGCAAACAAGATGGGCCAAATGGCTCTTATCTGCCGACACATTCTATGTTTCTATGTGTCGATTATATCTAAATTGTGGTTGGGGCTGTAGTTGCACTGGACCTCCATAGTGCCAGAGAGCTCTTCGGGACTCTGACAATATTTATCAATATTGGGCAAACAAGGATCTAGCAGGAGACAGACCCTGATGACTGGTTTTAAAGTCAGCTCCAAATAGGTTTATCAGATGTTACTTCTGTGTGTGATAACTTTTTTTTCAGTTTAACTAAAAGTAGACTTAAATGGAGACTGCACAATAATTTCCTTGGGTGGGCTTATGGAACAAACACCATGGGCCAAGCTCTTTTTTTGCCTTTGTGCTCTTTAACCTCACTGCTTACTATTGCTCTGTTCACATTGCAGGGAGAAGGTGTTGCTTATAGGGGAAGAATCCTTGTTGAACTGCAAACTAAACTTGATGGCACACCAGCTAAAAAGATCGAGGATATCCCAAGTGATGATCTCCTTGTTGTCGAGGTAAGTCTACCCATGGCTCCAAATGTATTGTTAGATGGTTAATGGGCAGATAATATGATTTGGCAAAAGTATCAGTTGAAAATAAGTGTTATAAACATTTTTTGGAAACAAACAAGGTCCTAGGGTGCCCATTGACATTTTATGGGTTCTATTTTGCTTGTAATTTCTGAGATTTGTTTCTGAAGCAAAATGTTCTCTGGCTACTACTGTATCTACGGTAACATGAAGCATCAATGTATCTACAGGATTTTAAGCAAAACAGGCAACACGAACCTTGAGCTATACCATGATGACCTACCGTAGTACAAGTTACATTAAAATGGATTATGGAAACGTCTAAGGCATTGCTCAAGCTGCCTTATTGCTCAATTTTTGTTGACCTTTGCAGGCAGAATAGCATAGTTAAAACTTACCTGATGGATCCATTGAGAGAGTGGGATCTGTAGCAAAATGGGTGTTCTATAAGTGTAGGGGAGAGGATACATACTTTAAAAACAAATTATTTTTGGTGATTACAGAACTGGGGAAGGCAGGTGAGCAGTGATTATATGCTTCTGCAACATTTTTATTTGTTTTACCTAATGTCGAAATGCTCCTTTAAGAGCTCATCCACACTATGGACATTCAGCTTCAAAATTCTGCTGGCCAGATGTCCGTTATCAGTGGGGACCGCTGGTTGCTTCGGCTGCAGTCCCGACTGAATTCTGCCCAAAGATGAACATGTTCATTCTTTGAGCGGACATACCTTTCTGCCTGTGGAATTCCGCTGCGGTGATGTCGAAGTCTGAACAGAACAACAGAATCCCATTGACAACATTTGGACTCCGCTGGCGGAAAGTCTGCAGTGTGGACAAGCCCTAAGGAAGACACAAACTAGCTGACCATGAGCATTGGAAGGCTACTGTAATTTGTGTTTGCTGTAATATGATTGTTTTTAAATTAATGTATCACAATTTTTTCATGATCAATCCAGATACATATTCTTTTTCTCCTATCTGTTTTTTTATTTTTTTTTCATTGTAATCTTTCGATTTTCTGACCATGATTATAGAGGTGACCACCTTGCCAGGGAGGCCATTCAGAGATATGCTTTACAGCAGCCGCATGAACCATAGGAATTTGCAAACAGACATTCATTGACTTCTATGGAAGTACTTTTCCCTTACAGGTCCTTCCATTGTAATTTTGTCTACTGAGAAGTGATCTCTACAAAATAGGAAGTGTAAGCTTATTATTAGGCTTAGTGACCAAAGTGAAAATTGCAGGAGTTCAGTTTTGATGTGAAAAATTTGAAAAACAAGCACATTTTTTTAAATGGGCACTCTCATTAAAGCACATTTTTGCCATCCTTATGGTAAATAAATAATATTTCTAATGTACTTTGCTTTAAAAAAAAAAAAAAAAAGAGGGTTTCTATGTTTTATTTGTGTTTAAAAAAAGCTGCCACTAGGTGTCTCCCTGAATGTCCAGAGCACATTTCTCCCCATCTCTTGCACAGACTTTGGACTTCGAATGTCCCCCATTTCCAGTGCTGACTTGCACTTTAAGGCGGGCCCACCGGATAGATTTAAATATTCATAAGCACCAGTCATGTGAGCGCTCATGCCTACTGAGCGCTCACGTAACGGCGCTTATGTACATTTAAATCTAGCTGGTGGGCCCGCCTCAAAGCGCAAGTCAGCGCTGGAAGAGGGGGACATTCAGGGGATCGGGCTTTGGACTGTAGGTAGGAATAGCAGTCTGAGACCCTGCATCAGTCTCCTGTTCACCCGCACTATAACCCCATGTATCGGGTTATAGTGCGTTTGAACTGGTCACCATTTTCCTTTAAATACTATGGACACCTTTTGCACAACAGTAACTTTCTAATAGTCTATTTATTAATATTGGGAAAATAATATGTATATACCAGTCCTCAAGAACACTAGGGATGTGTAGAATAAAGAGGAAAGAAAATAGTGAATCTAAAAAGGATTTATCACCAATCACTCTGCAGGGCCCTTGCAGGAATGAATTGGTAATAATCAATATATAAATAAAAATGCTAATGAAAATGCAGATAAAAATGCAGATAACAATAATATAGCAGAAATGCACCAATGTCCACTACGGTGGTTAGCAACGTGTCTTTTTTGGTTAGTAGTCACTCTTGGTCACAGTTAAGTCCAAGGGTATCCAATTAAAAGAGTCACAGTTCAGTAATCAACTCCTATGATACTATAGCCAAATATAGCAATAGTGGCGATAATAGCAGCAGTTGTAGCAATTATGGCAGTAGTTTGTAGAGTATCGGTGCACAGCACCACTCACCCTCCTTCTCGGCTGTTAGCGATCCCGGCAAGCAACGATGTTCACAGGTAGCAATTTCGGCAGACCGCGATGTCCTGTAGGTGATAAAAGCTGTTTGTATTGCCGGTCTGGATCGTAGCCTAGGTGAGTGGTTCTCCGGTGGGCTGTAAGTATCCTGGGCTGGCACGTGGAGGCGTCCGGCCTAGGGAGAACTTGACTTGCAAAAGCACCTTATACCACTTCTAAAGAGACTATATCCACACATTTTGGCTAGCAACTGCTGGATGCTCACAGAACTGGGACCATTGCAACACGCACGCAGCTAGCGCATCATTCAGACACGCAGCTGCTCCCAGATCTCCATTCACAGCCCCGGACGGCAGAGTTCCTGGACACATTCTCCCTAGGCCGGACGCCTCCCCGTGCCAGCCCAGGATACTTACAGCCCACCGGAGAACCACTCACCTAGGCTACAATCCAGACCGGCAATACAAACAGCTTTTATCACCTACAGGACATCGCGGTCTGCCGAAATTGCTACCTGTGAACATCATTGCTTGCCAGGATCGCTAACAGCCGAGAAGGAGGGTGAGTGGTGCTGTGCTATTTATATATTAATTGATTATTACCAATTCATTCCTGCAAGGGCCTTGCAGAGTGATTGGTGATTTATTTGCATTTACTTATTAATATATGTTTATAAGTAAATCCTTATTAGATCCACTATTTTCTTTCCTCTTTATGCTACACATCCCTAGTGTTCTTGAGGACTGGTATATACATATATTTTCCCATTTTTTGACTAGGCCTGATTGGGTGAAGGCATCACCTTTAACCTCGAACACTCTCCTTACCTTTATCTTTAAGTGAGCTACACATCCTATTATCCATATTTATTAATATTGTCCTACCGTTTTATCTGTTCACAGTGTATGTAGGGCTCTTTTGCCCATATGTGAAAACGTTTTTTGTTTTTTTCCTGAAAGGCTTAGGACAGTAGGGAGGGTATACATGGAGGGCTGTAGATAGGGAGGAAAGCGAACACAAGGCACTTTACAAGGTAGAATCACATTGGCTTTGTACAATAGAGAAAGCAGAGGTTCAAATATTTGACTACTGACCACACAGAATACATACCCAGTATATGTTACTGGAAGGATATGAGAAAAGTCTAAAACTAGAAAAAGGATGCAAACTGCATGTCAGGAGGTCTGAAATGAATGAAAAAGCAAAAATTGCTAGATAACAAAGGATTTGAAAAAATTTATATATAACATTTTCAATTGTTTTGGCTGATACTGCCATTAGTAAACCTAAACATCTGTCTTTTACACAGAAATATCAGCGCAGGAGGAAGTTCTGCTTGAGTGTTGTGTTCCATTCAGCCACCATGTTGCAGGACATTGGTGAAGCCATACAATTTGAAGTCAGCATCGGTAATTACGGCAATAAATTTGACAGCACTTGCAAACCCCTTGCATCAACAACTCAGTACAGCCGTGCAGTGTTTGATGGTAGGTTAATATTTTATGTATGTCAAGTATTGCTGTTGGGTGTCTCTTACTACAAGTTAGGGTGCGTTCACACGGCCGTCTGTCCCCGGTTTTTTTTTTATCCCTATTTCGGTTCCGTTCTTGCAGGCTGTAAATGGATTAAAAAACGGTTTTAAAAAAATCCCATTCATGTCAATGGGATTTTTTTACAATCCGTTTACATCCATTTGTACCAATCTGCACTCCTTTCCGTTTTTTGGCGGCAGGAAAAACGGCACATGCTGAATTTTTTCTTCCGTTAAAAAAACTGAAGAAAAAACGGATACAGTAAATTTGACATTGAAGTGTATGGAAAACGGATGAGCCTTTAATGTCATCCATTTGCATCCATTTTTTCAATCCGTTTTTTGATCCGTTTTTACTTCTGAGCATGCTCAGAACAAAAAATAAAAAGATTTTTTTTGGTTTATTAACTGAACAGTAATGGATCCAAACGATACAAACTGATAACATCCGTTTGCATCCATTATTGTCCGTTTTTTTTTTAAAGTCCGTTTTTATTTTTGACGGGAGAAGAAGGGGACGGGTCTAAACGGCCGTGTGAACGCAGCCTTACACCTGTCTTTAAAATCATTAGCCACTTACCTTTTATCTTCACTACACTTACAGGTAACCTCTACTACTACCTTCCATGGTCAGCGACTAAACCTGTAGTAACATTAACCTCCTCATGGGAAGACATTTCTCATCGACTTGATGTTGTCAATATGTTAATGGCAATGTCAGAAAGGCTGGTGAGTAAATCGTATAGGTTTGCATCTAGCATTTGTCTTAGAGATATGTAGATAGTAAATTAGAGAATTGTCATTTTGCCATGTAATTTCACTCTTGATGGCTGAGTATGCCAGGGAAAGTTTTGTTCCATTTTCCCTGCAGTGACCACTACAGGGAAAATGTAGTATTACATGTGGTGTTACCATTCAAATAAAAGATCATCTTTTAGCACATGGATTTGTCGCATCAGCCAGTGAGAGTAATGCAGTTTGTTTGCAGCTCTCCACTCACTATAGAGGGGTGCCCCTTGCTTAGGACCCCCACAGTGAGGAAATGGGCTGTCACGATGAGACAATCAGGATCAAGTCCAGCAGTGCTATTTTACTTTTACAGCCAAAAGGATTGGAACCAACTAACCCCCTAATAAGTCGTTGAGAATCACTTAATCGTGCCCCACCTCCTCAGGCACTACCCTTGGCATAACGCAGTTTATCAGCTTTGCCAGAGTGCTCCTGTAATAAATGTGCATCTTTACTAATAGAAACCCTTCATTTATGAGTTTAAGATTCTTATTTATAAATGATCTGACTTTCTTGCTTTTAGCAATCCAACATCTCAGCACTGAAATCAGCCATACAAGCAAAGATTCCTGACACCAGGCTGGCAGAAATATGGCTGAAGCTAATAGATCAGCTAATTGAAGACACTATGTATGTATTACCTGTTTTATCTAGCGATCGGTATGATGGGTGAAATGTTACCAACACAGCTGATTCTACAACTTCCCCATGTTTCCATATATCCTTTATAAAGGCAATTACTGTCTTATTAGAGATGGAGCCCCCTCTGAGCCTGATTGCAGACACTTTAGGTGGCCGGGAAGCTTAAATAAGTGTTTAGTTGACTGTTTTACACAGTCTGTGTTACCCCTATTGCCATTAATGAAAGTTGTATTAACAGCATCTTAGCCCTGTTTCAGTAGCTCCAGAGTTATGGAACTGGCATTGTTTGCATTACTCCTCTTTTCCACCATTCCCACCTTTGTAAGAGTTATCACTTTGTAGAAGTGCTTGCAGCTTCCTGAACATCTCCTGTGGCCACAAACAGATTTTTTTTTTTTTTTTTGGGGGGGGGGGGGGGCTCAGTTTCAGAATAGATGAGCCTCCCAGAGATTGCATCGATCAGACATGTCCATATAGGAAATGTCACAAATTAATGTGTTCCAGGTTTTCTGTCCTTTCATGAAAAAAAACTTTTGATATATTATAGTTGAATGTATGCAGAATAACTTTCCAGTAGCATGTTATTAAAAATTATGTTATCTTTCTATTTCATTTTCCACGTTGAAAAAAGGACCACTAGGGGTCTCCCTACCAGTCCTTTTTTTTTTATAGATTTCAGACTCATGCTGGAGTCCTAAATCTCAGACTGCAGCCGGGACACAGACAAACTCAGCACTGCTCCCTGCCAGGGAGTTTGTCTGTGTCCCGCCTGCAGTCTGAGATTTAGTACTCCAGCATGAGTCTGAAATCTATAAAAAGGGACTGGTAGGGAGACCCCTAGTGGTCATTTTTTCAACGTGGAAAATTAAATAGAAAGATGCATAATTTTTAATAACATGCAATTGGAAAGTTATTCCACATACATTAACCTATAATATATCAAAAGTTTTTTTTATGAAAGGTACCATTTGAATGGAAACAAAGTCCCAGATTTAGTAATCTGCCTGAAACCAGATCTGTCTTTTCCACATAACAACCAATCATGGCTCAGCTTTCATATCTTATTGAGCTCTGGTAAAATGAAAGTTACATTGGGATGTGTTGCTGTGGGTTAAAACTGACATCTTTGGTAAATCTGGGCCCATGTATCTATTTCTCTAATCTCTTTAAAGGGGTACTCCGCCCTTAGACATCTTATCCCCTATCCAAAGGATAGGGGATAGGATGTCTGTTCACAGGAGACCCACACACAGCCTTCTCCTGATGTCATGACCCCCCCCCCCCCTTAATGCAAGTCTATGGGAGGAGGTGTGGCGGCCGCCACGCCCCCTCCCATAGACTTGCATTGAGAGGGCATGGCATGACGTCACAAGGGGCATGGCCGTGACATCACAACCGCCCATTCCAAGCGGTCGGAACAAAATGTTCCGAACGCAGGGGCAGCAGAGTATCCCTTTAATTCTATCTTCTTATTTCATGTTTATCTCTGTCTGTTTTGTCTTTCTCAATTTCTTCCTTTTCTTGCACTTTCTTACCTGTAAACTCTGACACTGGATGGATTCTCTGATATCTACTGTAGAAAATGGAAACCCTGTATGGAGATTACATGATCACTTGGTATGGCTGGGTAAATGTAGCTGTATTATTAGTTTTTTTAGTATTATTGGTTCTGTTACTGATCATGTGAATGGCACACGTGTGCGGAAACTTTATTCTGGTTTACTAATTTTTAGGAAGCAGCTACCTCCTCTGGATGGGAAGTCCCATGTCACCATGCTGGACATGCAGCTTTATAAGCTCAGGCAGTCTTCCCTCAAGCTGATCGGAGAGGCAGCTGTGAGGATGAGGGGCGAAGCGACTGATGTGAAGGCCACACTACCTGAAATAGAGGACTGGCTCGAAAGACTCCAACAAATTTCTGAAGAGGTTTGTAGTTTATAAGACATGCATAACATTTACTTCAACATGAAAAATTGTAGCATGATATCATTCTTAACAGATCATCTACAGAGAAATACATAGAATTTGTAAAGAGGGTGTTTAGAACTATGAGCACACAAACAAACACAATGTGGCACATATACAAATTTCTCTTAAAAAGACAGTCCCTTTCTATATGACCTATTAGACGTACAGAGGTCACAGAGAGGGGCCCCTGGCCTGCATTTGTCAGCTTGTTGATATTGTTTTCGAGACCCACAGCAATCCACTGTAGGAAGTGGTTCTCACCATAAACAAGCCCTTTAAATTTTAGTCCAGGAAGAGACAAGTGTGTACATTACAGTAGTTGGATGCATATTTACTCTAATACATTAATATTCTTTTAATCCGCCATTTACTGGTACTTAATAGGCTTCAGATCATCAATTATTGTGGATTAAGCCCCTTTCACACTGCCGGTGCTCCCGGTCGAGAACGGCCGACAAAGTCTCTTTTTTTTTCAATTTTTTTTATAACTTTAACGGCTGTTCTCATGACTGGGAGAAATGGGCAACAACGGGTCCCGGCAGCTCCCATTTACTATTATGGGGGCCGCCAAGTGCCGTTATGATCGGCATTACTATTTTTTCTTCCGCTATTCTACCTGGCTCTCCCGACGGCCGTCACACTGTCGTGTACTATCGCAAGTGTGAAAGAAGCCTAACTAGACAGTCCTAGAATTGCAATGTACTTGTAAGGATAGAAAGCTATAAATAACACACCATTTCTACAATACATGCACACATGTGGCAAATCTGCTGCTATCACTTTATTTAAAGGTATTGTGTTACTAACAGATATCTTATTCATTGTATAGATTGAAGAAAAGTTAATGTTTGTCAATAACAATTCCCAAAAAATGTAAGCTATCCAGTGAAGAGTTATGACCCTAACTTACATATCATAGTGCCAGCTTGTGTTTATAGTGAACAATAGTGGGCATTCATACTCTGTTCCTTACAGAGCAGCTGATCAAATAGTTTTCCACTCTTGCCAGGCAAGGAGTATAGGCCTCTGCAGTACAGGGCAGTATAACTAAGTGGACTCCTGCGGGGAGCTGCCAGAGGTGGATGGAGACTGATTCTAGACAGAACTGCAGCACCAAGGGGAAAATATGGAAGGAAAACAATTGGGAAGGCTATCTTATGCCAGGAACACAGTTAGGTATTTACTTCAAAAGAGCTAATGATAGCCTTTTAGGATTGTTGATAAAAAAAATAGTTCTTAGGATAACCCATTTAACTAGAAGCATCTTATCACTTATTTCTACTTGTGGTATTAAAGGAGTATTCCCATCTCAGCTTGGTATCCCTTATCCATTGAATAGGGCAGTGTTTCCCAACCAGGGTGCCTCCAGGCATGCTGGAAGTTGTAGTTTTGCAACACCTGGAGGCACCCTGGTTGGGAAACACTGGGATAGGGGATAACCAGTTGATCAGTGGGGGTCTTGACCACTGAGACTCGATGATGCTGAGAATGGGGACAAACTTTCCCTTGGAACGAACAGAGCGCATCAAGCGTGTGTGGCCAGGGATCCATTCGTTCTCTATGGGGCTGCAGAACATTTCCAAGTTGAGTGCTCAGAAATGTGCCGTGGCCCATCGAGAAGGAATCAAGTAGTGGCTGCTTAGGTCCATTTATTAAGGGGACAATTATAACCTCATTTTCAGGATCAGTAAAGTCCTTCTCTAGAAACATGTTTCAGATTATCAGAATGTTTTCAGTGATGACAGTTATTTACAAAAGAAATCGGGTTAGCAGCTACACCTAGTGCTGATGGACACCTTTTTTTTCACAAATTTTCTTTATTTGAAAACAGAATGTCCAGCAGAAGTTTTAGTCATGAGTTACTTTTAACCATGCCAATGCCAAGGTCTATTTTTTATTATTTTTATATTTCTTTTTTTTAGCTGAGTATCATTTTTTTTTTAAACATATAAACATCTCATATCACACATATTAATCCCCCCCCTACAATCCTCAATTTTTTTTATTGACAAAATAAAATACAAAATAAATGGATGGACACCTTACGGTATTAAAGTTGCCTTTTGTCTCGACTCCATTCGTCTTAGACTGTATGATGTTGCGAGGAGGGCTCTCACTCATTTTGTTTGAATATTAAGTATTTAATGTTGTGTATTTAACATGTAGTATTTAATGTCTCATAATTGTCCTTATTTGTACCTCAAAATTGCGAAGTACTGCGGAATTTACTGGCACTATATGAATAAATATTATGTCAGCCACGCTTTTTGTTAAGAGCAGTGATCTTAGTTACCACCACTATGGGCTCCAGGGAAGTAGTTTTCCTAACATCAAGGAAATACTATGAGTCGGGAGACTCGGTCACTTTTTACCCTCTTTAGTTTAAAACCCTGGCAAAATAGGACGTATTATTCATGCATCCAAAAATGATCTTATACTCCATTAAATCGATGCAGAATGCATGTGTTTAGATTTCTTACTAGCAAACCACAAGTTTCACATTAATGTACAATCCTGAGTACATGCAATATAGAAGTCAATTATTTATAGTGTTTTTTAAGGGTTAGGTCCCCCAAAGGTCACTACCCAGGCTTGGATCCACCCCCAAGCCACTCCCCTCCTAATGCTGGACCCAGCTGGTGTCGCCCCAGTGACACCAGCTGGGTCCAGTACTAGGAGGGGAGTGGCTTGGGGGTGGGTCCAAGCCTGTGTGGTGACCTTTGACCTTTGGGGGACCTAACCCTCCAAAGACACACCCCTTGACCTTTGGATACTCCCCCTTGACTCTGGAAACACCCCCTTGGAGAAAAAAAACATATATTTAAAAATGTTAAACAAAAACACACAAAATAATCCTCCATCTTTTTTCAATTGTAGCCTCAGAACAGCATGCCGGATGTGATCATCTGGATGATTAGAGCAGAGAAAAGACTGGCGTACGCCCGCATTCCTGCCCACAAAGTCCTCTTCTCATCCACCAGTGAAGAAGCCTGTGGAAAATACTGTGGGAAGACACAGACAATCTTCTTACAGGTAGGAAAGGATGAATGTCCATCTTGGGTAATGCTACAATAACGCATGCAGTTACCATCTGTAATATTATAGCGGTATTCCCTTGCCTGCTCTTCCTGGGAGTCTTCGGTCTTGGGTTTATTAGTTATGTAACATATTGCAAAATCCTCTCCATGTCAGAATATCGAGCACTACTGAAATGTCTGTCTTTGCAATGTTCTCCTGTCCTTAGTACCCCATGGATAAAAATCAAGGTGCAAAAATTCCAGTTCAGTTAAGAGCCAACATATGGCTGGGGCTGGCAGCAGTCGAGAAGAAATTTAACAGCTATGCAGAAGGGACCTTCAGTGTATATGCCGAGATGGTAAGATTGTCACATCCATTACATGGGTCAAAGTGGGTTTCCATCTAAAACCTCTTACAGAATGTGTATTAATAAATCTGAGTTTAGAGAAGTATCCAGTGATTGGAATTTATTTATTTTATTGTAAAGGCAGAGAAATGGGAAAAGCTGGCACAGTTTGGCCCAATTAAAACAGTTCCATGCAGTATACTGGCAGGTAAGGTGCTGGTGTATCAAACTGCAAACCCCAAACGTTCATCCCGTGTCGGGTGCTCAATCCTCCAAGCCAAAGTCCATACAGAAGATAAATATGCAGAGATATAGGAAGCACTCACCAGCAGGGTAACGTGAAAAATGTATTTGCTTTACTTAGACATACAGGAGCAAAAGCGGACAAGTGTGGACGCAGTCCACCAAATGTAGGTAACAGCTATTTCACACCGAGAATCAGCGTGAAATAGCTGTTACCTGCATTTGGTGGACTGCGTCCACACTTGTCCGCTTTTGCTCCTGTATGTCTAAATAAAGCCAAGAAATTTTTCACGTTACCTCGCTGGTGAGTGCCTCCTATATCTCTGCATATTTATTTTATTATGGTGGCCATTTTAGCAGAAGTGACAACAAAAGTGCAGCTGTATTGGTTGTCACTTTTGTTTTAGCTTTTTAAAAACAATATCCCTTTATACAACTCCAATACGGCTGCGCAAATCTAGAGTTAAAGTGGTTGTGTGGGCAACACGTCATCAAAATCTTGTTCGGGAGGGGTAAAAAAAACACCCTTTTCTCACTCCTGCATCACCAGAGGTATAACGGGGCTCTGGCTCTTCATAGTTTGGGGATGTGACTGGCTTCAGCCACTACTTGCCTGAGCAGGCATGTGAAAGCATGTTCCCGAACCTGGAGGTCCCTGTCAGAAGGGACCTGAACTCTGTTATACTGTGGCAGTGTGGTATCGAGGAAGGTAAGAGTGTTCAGTGTGTCCAGAATTTTACAATTTGTCTATAGTGGGGATTTGAAGCTCTGTATATAAGGAAAAAAAATCAAAACTTATGATTGCTAAAAGTGTACATTCACATAGCATGTTTGCTGTGGATTTAATGCTGCAGATCTGCAAATGATTCTAACTAAATAATTGATCACAGTGTCAAATCTTTAGGGTACATTCACACCATGCTTGCTGTAGATTTGATGCAAAAGATGTACCATAAATACATTTGCATAGGACAATTTGCTGAAAAGGCTCTCCATTCTGCATAGGATATTAATGTAATGTATTATACTTTTTGGCCAGTATGAAAACCAAGCTATGATGTTCGGGAAATGGGGGACCACGGGTCTGCTGAAACGTCCCAAGTTTTCTGATGTCACAGGAACTATCAAACTGAAAAAGGAGAGCTTCCTCCCACCTAAGGGCTGGGAGTGGGAAGAAGACTGGATTGTGGATCCTGAGAAGAGGTGACATTGGTTCCACTGCTTCTAAGAAAGGGTGTGGAGGAGGCCATTTGTATTTTATTCCCAAAGAACCATCTTAAATATACACAGGAAATAAATTACATATTTTTTTTATCCATTTTCCACATTTGATTTACATGACCTCCTATCCTAGCTGTTTAGCTCCCTAGGGGGTTATATGCCAGATACTGCCTCAATTTGTCTCTGATTCTACTCAATCCCCCCCCCACCAAACCCAATTGTACCATACCATTAGACTGTCGGGCTGGGGGACGTTTAAAGACCTCTGCGCCTGCCATGATTATGTTCCCATTACACCAGTGTAATAGGAGATTACAATGATTTGTGTATTGCGGTGTACTGTAATTTTTACAGTATAGTGTGAAAGAAATAGAACCCTTGGGGGAATAAAATACAAAATACAAAAAAAATACATTTTTTTTCTTACATTTCTTTTATTTATAAATCATTAGATGTTTTTATTTAGGGAGTGGTCACACATTCCGTATTTTTCTTTGTATTTTCTTCATCTGATTTTCTACTTCAATGGGTAGGAAAATACGCTGAAGCAAAATATGGAGCAAAATACGGCATGTGTGACCTTAACCTTAAAGTACAAAAAAGTAAACATAATAGGTGTGACACATGCATTTTTTTTTATTTCACCAGACAAATAATTTCTTTTGTTACAATGTGATGCAGATTGCTTTGATTTGATACAGATTTCGGTCCTGAATCTGCCCCAAAATCCATTTCAAATCCAGTATATGGGAATTTAGCCTAAAGAGTTAAACAATGGCAACAAGTTTCTTTCTATTTTAAATACCATTTAGCAATATGTTTCACTACTAGAGGTCACCAGTAGAGACACTTGTCCAGATTAATTCATACATGTTATACATTTGGTATAAATCAATTCTGAAGTTTGTGACCATTGGTATTTTAATCAAAACGTTAACCCACTATAGTCTATCTTGTAATAAATGTTTGTTTTCTTTTTGGATTAAAAAGCCCACCTTTTGTACCCTGTGTCCCAGTTGAAAAGTATAATATACAATAAGCTAATGCATTGAACGGCTTCTATATTTTCCTGTAGTTTACTGACTGAAGCGGACGCCGGTCACAGTGAATTTACTGATGAAGTGTTTCAGAACGAAAGCCGATACCCTGGGGGGGAATGGAAACAATCTGATGAGCCATACACTGATGTGGTGAGAAATAATGTTATATTATAGTGAAAATTTACTTCTATTAACAGAGGAGGCAGATACTTGGGGCAGAGAGAAACCTAGAAGTGTAGGTATCCATCAGCCAACCTTTAAACAGTTTCCCCCCAAAGTGTTATTTATAATAAATTAGAAATTAGGTATATCTTAATGCTGTTATGTATTTTCCATCCTGTCCTGGATACAGTGTGCTCCCCCTAGTGGTAGCTGCTGGCTGCAAAAAAAAGTGCATTTGTTGACCATAGCTACCAGTCATATTCTTACTTTTCCTTGTTGTGGTTGGAAAATAAAAGCAGAAGTTTAATGTTGTTAAAAACTTTAGCATATTTGTTGCTCAATGTACTCAATACAGGTACAGTATAGTGGTTTGGTTCTGCCTTGTCCTTCTGTAATATTTACTTTTGCTCTTTGTTTTCCAGAACGGAGAGAAGAGCCATTCTCCTGGGGAGTTTGATTGCCCATATGGTTGGGTATGGGAAGATGATGCTTGGACCTATGATATTAATAGGGCTGTGGATGAGAAGGGTATGTTAAATACGACTGTAGGGGGTCACACCATGCAGACTGTGTACATTTTGGCTGTAACATACTGAAATTCATTTATCTTTAATATCTGGATGTCCACCTGTTGGAAAACATAGACATCCCAGCGTGCCATGAAAGCAGCAGCCTCCGATTGTATGCTGGGACTTGTAATTCTACAACAACCAGAGAGCTGAACAGTCGGAAACCACTGGCTTAATATCTGAGCTTGAGTTATGTTGTAGGGAGAGTGGTCTTCCGAGTCCTAATAGTTTTCATATGGCTTTGGGTGGTTAAAGGAAATCTGTCATCTCTATACCATGTTCAGAACTGCAGACATGGGCAAATAGCTGATAGGGAGATAAACAATTAATACATATGTCTCTTAGCTTATGGCTGTATGCAAAGTTTTTAAATAATGTTTTCCTTCTAAGTGTAAGAGTCATAGAGGCTAGGCTGAGCTGCAGCAAGCACAACTCCTCCTCCCCCACCTCGTCCGGCTTGGCTTTCAGCACTGACCCCTGTACATCAGTGATGCAGAGAAGGTTGAGAGAGGGGGAGGTAGTGTGCTCAGTGCAGCTCAGCACTTTTTGACACTTGAGCCTCAATGGAAAACATGATTTTACAACTTTGTGAACAGCCATTGCCACTTGTTTTATCCCCCTATCAGTTATCTGCCCATGACTGCAGCTCTTGATCTAAAGCTGATAGGTTCCATTTAGTGTATATTAGGATGTGTTTATCTATATATAAATTATATATATATATAGGCAGCACACCAGATTAGTGTAAAAAAGAACTGTGCTTTTATTCCATGATGCAGTAGACAAAGTTTTCAATATATATATATATATATATATATATATATATATATATATATATATCCTTGCTTACATAAACTTGGCTTTTCCTATTTTGTTTTAGAAAATATGAAACCATGATTTTTTTTTTAACCAATGCTTGAATTCTTATAAACAGAAAATATAGTATAAATCACATATTACCAGTTGCATTTATCCAAATCCCATGTCCATGACCAACAACCCCCCCTGGTCACTTATTCACTTACTAAAACTCCTCTTAACTATCTCTCAGAGCATAATCTACTTAACAATGGGAGCCATATAGTCCTATACTGATATTTATTTTTGCAGTTTTTACATTATGTTTTATCCTGCAATATAGAGGGAAGTTATTTTCTTAGTGGCCAATATAAGATTATCAGCGCTGCTTTTCTCAGAATAACAAAGAAGGCAAGGCCACACATTCAAAGGGATTTCCTTACCGCTAACATGCTGTAAATACTTTTTTATGCTGCTTTACATAGTCTGTTACCACTTAAAGACTGCAGGAGCTAGAGTGGGGAAGAAAGAGTTAGTATTAACCATTCGTGACTCAAACTTACTATTTACCAGTATACTTATTTAACATGCTGGGAGAGAGTGGTGGATCAGCCATGCAGCATCAGTGGCGGACATGGTAGAATGATGTTTAGGCCCCTTTTATATAGAAATGTATGTATCGACATCCGCATATAGAGAGATTTATGCATTGGTTGGTGGAGGTTGGGACCAAACTGAATCTTTGGGGCCAAGCTCTTAATCATTGAATTACGGGGTATCATTCCATCTCATTACCAAAGGTGTATAAGATCCAGCCCTTAGCAGGTCAGTCGCCTTTACAAACATTTTTGATAGAATGGGCTGTTCTAATAAATATATATTGATGCTTTACAGCTCCATATAAATGCCTTTGGATTTAGAATGGGATTTTCTGCAGGTGTAATGTGTAGGTGTCTTAATATTTTGTCCACATATAGTAACGTTAGTGTCCATTTACAATAGTTTTTCAAATTAAACAGCAGTGACTTGCATAGCTTTTGTTTCTCATTCCAGGTTGGGAATATGGAATCACAATTCCTCCAGACAGTAAACCCAAGAGCTGGGTGGCTGCTGAAAAAATGTACCACACTCACCGCCGCCGGAGACTAGTGAGGAAAAGGAAGAAGGACCCGACCATAACCACTACTAGGAAGGTGAATGATTAAGCATGTACAGACAGGAGAGACTGCAAGACTTGTAGTAGTGTCTGTATGTGCTACAAAGAATTACAGTGAGGATGAGATTAATACAAAAGTCATTGAATTTGTATTTATTTCTTTATATTAGAAACTTGTCTTTTTGTTTACAGCCCTAACTTTGTGGCTGTATTATAGTGCCATGCTGGAGCTCTTTAAGAGTCGATAACTGAATTAGACCCCACATGATCAGGAAACTGTTTTAGGGTGCGTTCCCACAGGGCGTATACGCAGCGTATTTGACGCTGCGCAAAATTTATGGCAGCAGCGGGAAATACGCTGTGTATCCCTTGCTCACTATACACACAGGGCTTTCCGGCAGCAGCCCTATGTGTGTAGTGAGTTTTGGAGGCGGAGCCGCGCGTCACAGACACGCCGGCACATGGCCCCACCTCCAAAACTCACTGCACACATAGGGCTGCCGCCGTAAAGCCCTGTGTGTATAGTGAGCTAGGGATACGCAGCGTATTTCCCGCTGCTGCCGTAAAATTTGCGCAGCGTCAAATATGCTGCGTATACGCCCTGTGGGAACGCACCATCAGGGTACATTCACACATACAGGATCCTGCGCAGATTTGATGCGCAGGATTTGTAACTGCAGATGAGAAGCTGTGCTCAGCCATTTAGTTTACATTGAAATCTGCAGCAGAAAATCCTGCGCATCAAATCTGCGTATGTGTGAACATACCCTTACAAGGTTTTCCTTGTTTCGTAGGCCGCGATCAGACAACCTTGCCTAACCGTAGCTCTATATACATGAATCAGTTGCAGAATTTTGCTAGGAAATACAGAAGAATGTCACTAGAGGGCGCACTGGTCATAGTTTTATTTAGACTTGGAGAAATGTCTCATTGCAAACTTCATTCTTTAGCTGCAGTATTTAATAGTTGACAGCCTCAGTCTTTCCTCTTCATGTGCCCTATTAGTCAGTTTCAACAAATTCTAGAATATCTTGTAATTTCCTTGCAGAAAGAGAACTATGTGACTGAATTTATGATGTCATCCTCCATGCATTTATATGCTTCTCTTTAATGCTTCACAGGCAACACTTTCCCAAGAGGAACAGGAAGGCTGGGAATACGCTGCCCTCGTAGGGTGGAAATTTCACTTGAAACAACGCAGCTCCGATACTTACCGTCGCAGGCGATGGAGAAGGAAAATGGCTCCTGCTGAAAGTCTTGGTGCCTCCGCCATCTTCAAACTTGAGGGAGCTCTTGTAAGTATGAATAGAATGATGATGTATTGGTATGGATCAGGAAAAATGTTTTTTAATGCCATACAACTTAATGTTCATAAAATCATACAACTTACTCTCCGTCAGGTTTATTCACACAGGTTGCAGGACACAATAAAACATAAAACAAAATAAAGCCTAGGCCGTCTAGCCACTAGCTACGCAATACAGACCCTGTCTGCCAACTGGTGGGCTAATCCCTGCCAGTTAAAACATGTGACCTTATAAGTAGAAATATAGAGAAAAAAAAGAACAAATGTGGTGCTATCTAAGTGACATTAATTGATAGACATTGGGGTGGTGCAAGTAGCGATGATGTAGGTGAGGATAATGAACTCACCTATTTGTGTTGAGTGTCAGGCACAACACTGTAAATAGCCTTATGGAGCAGTCAATCACTCTCCTATAGATACCTGTGGTAGCCAGAGTCCTCTGTACCGATCTTGTAAGAAGGCGGTCAGTGCAATGGAAAGTTTTCTTGTAGGGAAAAGACTGGATGGTCCAACTAAAAAAAAACAGCTTTCCTCATTTTTTTGGGTTGGACCATCCAGTCTCTTCCCAACAAGAAAACTTTTCATTGCAACCTTATAAGACACAGTTCACACTTGAACATAAAGTCCCAATCACACACGGCCACCTGCCATGTGTCCTCAGAACCACAGCTCTTACTCACCAGTTTACAGTCCTTCACTTGGTCACTGGTAAGTCCTTGTCGTCGACCACAGCCACCTTCTGTGTGCCCGTCTAGCAAAGGGACATGGTGTCTCCCCCCTTGCATCAGTCTGCAATCTAGGGGAGAGCCCAGACTACGCTGTCTGACTTCCTTATAACACACTTCCCCTCTCTGCTGGGCTTCATTAATCAGACCCCAGGTGGAGGTTTCTCCTAGATCAGTGAAATACACGCTTTCCTTGCCTTACTATCAATCACTGTGTGTGTGTGTGTGTGTGTATGTATGTGTGTGTGTGTGTATATATATATATATATATATATATATATATATATATATATATATTTAGGGGGTCAGTACTTTCCTCAGGGAGAGGACACCTCTTCAGGTGTAACGGATATTCAAGTTAGGCCATTTAGCACTCTGCGGGCTGAGCGGAGCCTGAGCTGTTTTGCAGGACACACTACCTGTGAAGGTGGTGTGGTGAGCTAATTTAAATATTTATATATATATATATATATATATATATATATATATATATATTATATATATGCACACACACACACAGTGGTCCCTCAAGTTACAATATTAATTTGGTACCAAGGCGACCATTGTATGTTGAGACCATAACTCTATGGAAACTTAGTAATTGGTTCCGGAGCCCCAAAATGGCATCCAAAAATAGGAAAGAGTGAGGATTTAAGAAAAATAAGTAGATAACTAATATAGATAAAGCAAATCCTTACATATAAAAGTAAGAAAGATCTGCTGGGAGCTGTACGGTCTATGTAGAGGACAGGAGCTTCTTCAGGGTCCTGTACAGTACACAGTGTCCCAAAAAAGTAACATGGTGCCGTCCTCACCTGATGTCCAAAGGAGCAGGTAACCCTGGCACAGGTAGAGTATTACAGGACATGTAATACCTCCCTGTACTGTAGTGGGCGCTACCAGACTGCCAGTCAGTACACGGTCTTCAGTAATACAGGTGTCTTACCAGTGAAATGTCCATTCTTATTGGTCAGATCTTCCAGACATTGACACATTTCGCAGATCTGAACTGTTTGTAGCATTGTATGTTGAGTCTGGTTTCAAGTTACAATGGTCCAGAAAAGACCATTGTGTGGTGACACTATTGTACGTTGAGGCCATTGTAAGTTGAGGGATCACGATATATATAATTATGTAGGTGTGTGTGCTATATATGAATAATAGTGGCTTGTGGCTGCTAAACCAGTTATAGTTACACCTATATATTAGTGTAAATAATGGATAGGATAATACTTTGTCAAGTGTCAGATAACTGAAATTGACATATTGAATCTTGTACAATACCATGGGATGTGTGCATACACTAACTTAACCCCTTAACGACCACGGATGTAAATGTAAGTCCTGGTTTGGCAGGACTTCCCGCACCAGGACGTACATTTACGTCCTGTGTATGACCGCGAGCATCGGAACTGTGCTTGCATCATGCGCGGCAGGTTCTGGCTGCTAGTAGCAGCTGGGAACCCTCCAGTAATGGCCGACATCCGCGATCGCGCGGATGTCTGCCATTAACCCTTCAGATGATGTGATCAATAAAGTATTATTATTTATCACACTAAGATTATATTTTTTGGGTTCGCTGTACATTTTATGGTAAAATGAGAGGTTTCATTACAAAGTACAATTGGTCACGCAAAAAACAAGCCCTTGTATGGGTCTGTAGATGGAAATATAAAGGAGTTATGGATTTTTCGAAGGCTAGGAGGAAAAAATGAAAATGCAAAAATAAAATTGGCCTGGTCCTTAAGGTGAAAATGGGCTTGGTCATTAAGGGGTTAAGCATACCATATTATTCATAGATATGTACGTGCCTTTGTCATGCAAAATCTGTCCTAACAATTAAGACAAGTTGTGTACTGGGTGCGATTCGTCCTTCAAGACTCTTGTACCCAGACATCTAAACAGTGATCTTATAAGATAAAACTCTCCATTATGGTTTGATGGAAACCTCCCAACACCACAACATTAAGAACACAGCTCTTAAATAAATGTAGAAAATAAATATGCCACCCATCTATACATCTATACTTAGGCATAGGTTTTGGCAGACTGTGTTAAATTATTAGAAACATTTATCCCAAAGAGCCCAAATGTGTTTACTATTTCAGCCATAATCTCACTTACAATAATATTACACTGTTCCTGTTTTTTAAGATTCAGAACTGTGTAGGTTCCCTAGACCAACTTTCATTGCTGGATTTCAGATCCATCTGCAGGTTCATCCCTATAAGTGATCAAGCGAATCTCTTTCATCATCAATAGTGTTAGGCGCGAATATTCGCATTTCAAATTTTTATCACGAATATCGCAAATTTTGGTAATATTGCGAATATATTCGCTATATATTAGAAATTACGGATATTCACTTTTTTTACATATGCGTATATTTCTTCTTTTCACTTGTGGGCCAACTAAAATGATGCAAATACACTTGTCAGAGGTTAACAACAACATTCCTAGCAACCAATAGTAAAGTTGCGAATTCGCGAATATAGTATGAATATTCGTCTATGTTCATGAAATATCGCGAATTCGAATATGGGCAATTCCACCCATCACTATTCATCAACACAATAAGAGGGTGCCCTCATGACAGTTTTCACAGTCTAAGATATAAAGGGAAAGTAAAGCAGGACTCAAGCAGTTCCCCTGTGGGACCCTGGAGTATGATGTTCTTTTTGTTGATCCCAAACTACCAACTTTCACAAACTGACTAGAATACTTAAATATCTTTTTATAGGGCACTGATGTTAGTACTGAAGAAGAAGAGAAGAAGAGTTCTGAGAAGGAGTCTGCAACCACTATCTTTGGGGCAAACACACCCATTGTGTCTTGCACCTTTCAACGTAAGTGGAATTGTATTTCTTTTTAATTAGACCCAAAACCCAAGGGGCCCATACAATATGTACCCACCGCCCACATTGTCAGCTACATGAAAAGTCAGCATTTTACTTAAATAAATGAATTGTGGTATTATATGTAATATTGTTACCTGGGTGGGTCGAGAGCTTGGGTCCAAGGAAATAGGGCGTCTAAGGTGGTAAGAAGTGCAATCTAGGAGATTGATAGGCGTATTCTCATTTATAGGGTTTGGTCAGTCATACTCCTTTTTCTACTTGGTAATTGTTATTCTAAACTCCTCATAAAATATGTTTTACATGGATGTTTTTTGCTTGTTTCTTGCTGATGTTTTTAAAGAAACCTTTAGTTATCATCTTCGCTGCTACCTGTATCAAGCTCGGAATCTTACACCTATGGATAAAGACAGCTTCTCTGGTGAGTGAATTCTTAATGGATCCAGTATCTGCAGCATAGCTATAGAAGGTGCAGAGAATGGAGCTGCACATATGCTCTGGTGCCAGGGATGTATTTACCATTAGGCCCCCATGGACCTTTGCCTAGGGCCACAGTGTCCAGGAGGGCAGCACTTCAGTGAGTAAAAAAAAACATGATAAATGCTTTTGATGTAGCTGCTGCCGCCATGCTGTTGCCTGGAAGAAACAAACCACTGTTTGTACTTCATTAAAGGGAGCTCTGTTGGCCAATCGGTTAGAAGAATTGGAGCAGAGAAAAAAATACAGCATGTTCTGTTTTTTTTTTTTTTTCACATACTCTCAACTCCTGTAAAATACCGGACACCTGACTGGCCCCATTAAAGTTAATGAGATCTGTCAGGACCAGGCAATGTCATTTGCACTTCTACCCGTTCAGGGTTCGTTCCGGTCAATAAAAGAGCCAAACAACCCTGAATAGGTCGGAGCACAACTGCCTTGTGAACTTAGCCTTACTATAATTATTGTTTAGTAAATTGTTAATATGTTTCTAACTTCCTCATACCTTTATCTTCATTGTCTCCTTGTCCATCCTCTGGTAAGATTGAGAAAGCTTTTGATCAAGTGGCTGAAAAAAAAATACTACTTCTGGAATACAAGTTTGGACATATTGAATGGAATTTATCAATTGATTTCTTACCATTGGCAAAGTGTGGCATGCACCTTATTTTGTGACTTTTTTTCTCATCACTTTTGAAAATGGCTGAAAGAATTGGCCAAGAGTTGGTTAACTTCCATTTAACCATGTTGGTTAACTTCCAGTTGGCCATTTTCAAAAGTGACCAACTGGCTGGGACCAACAAGTTTCTGACAAAAATAAGGCAACTTTTATTGCAAACAAGGATTACATTTTCTGCTTTAGGATGCTCCACAATGCACCAAATCTAATACGAGGCAAGAGTCTCTTAATAAATTTAGTGCATTTAACTCTAAAGCACATTAATGTAAGAATGGCGTGTAAAATGCTGGTCTTAGTAAGTCTCCCTCACCCACCTATTGTCCAGTGGTGACATGGGCGATCCAAGTCTTTTACATATTTACACAGACTGTTTGTGTTTTTTTGGTTTTAGATCCCTATGCACATGTATCATTCCTTCACCGCAGTAAAACCACAGAGACAATTCATTGTACCCTGAACCCAACATGGGACCAAACACTAATATTCAATGAAGTTGAAATCTATGGAGATCCGCTTGCAGTTGCACAGAATCCACCCAATGTGGTCATTGAAATATACGACAGTGACCAAGTGGTAAGAGTTTATTAAGCTGCTATGCCATAAGGTTGTGTGGTAATTCTTGTTTAAGCCATGTAGGATTTATTGTTTCGTGTTGCTCTTTTAGGGAAAAGATGAGTTTTTGGGACGAAGCGTGTGCTCCCCTTTAGTAAAGTTAAATCCTGGAATAGACATTACCCCAAAACTCCTATGGTATCCCGTGATTAATGCTGAGAAGAACTGTGGAGACATCCTGGTGGCGGCCGAACTTATTCTGCGTGACAAGGTCTTGTTTATATGAATGTAATAAAATAGAGTTTTCCTTTGTGGCAGGACACAAAAGGCTGTATAGGTCCATACTGTTTCAGCTTGTCACCTCTCATACAGGATAAAAAAAAAATGTTCATAATGTTCAACATTCAGACTATGAAGAAAGTATAAATCGGAGCACTCACCTGGCTCCAGACGCTGTCAGACTGTCATCCAAATAGATGCATTCAGGCCCCTTAGGGCCTGACGAAGCACCAGGGGGTACTATACAGACAATGGCCGGGCGTTCCTCCCCCACATACCATCACCTTCTGCCTCCCCGTGAATGCATCTGTTTTGATGACAGTCTGACAGCATCTGAAACCAGGTGAGTGCTCCAATTATATTTTCTTCATAATGTGATTATATCAGCCTTCTGTTCCACATCATAGCAGCACCACTGCCAGACACACTCGAAGCCACTCACCCACTTGCAACTGCATACACTAGCACAGACATCTCTCTGACATGAATGAGTGACAGTGCCAGGATTGTCCTTCTTCCAGTGTTATATTTCTCAGACATGCCTGTTTAGTCCACAGAAAGAAAAATCCACTGCACTAGGGCCAGCTGAAGTGCCAGACAGTTTTAGGCAGATTCCAGGGCCCACTAGACTTGGGCGATCTGGTTTGTCATTTGGTAGGACTTCTGGTTGTCTCATTTTCAGGTGGTCAAATCCAACCCTGTTGAAAGCTAAAGAGGTCACTATCATTTGACAATGATAGATTTTGTTTAACAGCTCAACAAATATTTATCTGCTTCTTTAGGATGCTTCCAACCTGCCTATACTGCCATCCCAGCGAGCTCCAAAACTATTCATGGTGCCTCAGGGTATTCGACCAGTGGTCCAGCTTACTGCCATTGAGGTATGCCACTCATCATGGATTGAGGTTTCCTTTGTAAATATTTGTTGATCCTTTTATCCTATGCATTTCTTTTTTACTTTACTGGCGCTAGAATTTTAATATGTATTTTGTGCAATTCATTCATAAATCCTTTGCATACAATAGATCCTTACATGGGGATTGCGCAACATGAAGAGTTTCCAAATGGCGTCTGTCACCTCACCCAGTCTCATTGTGGAGTGTGGGGGAGAAATTGTTCAGTCAGCAGTTATTAAGAACCTCAAGAAAACACCCAACTTCTTAAGTTCTGTCCTTTTTATGAAAGTGGTAAGTCAGTAGTTCTATGTACATGCACAGTAGCCAAGCCAATGTTTATTTTAATATGTGTTAATATTGGAAATATGCAGAAACTGGGGCACTGTACTGTCCTTATTTATATCAATTGGTTTTAACATAGTTATTTCTTTTGTAGCTTCTGCCTAAAGAAGAAATGTATGTGCCCCCTATCATCATTAAAATCATTGACCATCGGCCGTTTGGAAGGAAGCCAGTGGTGGGCCAGTGTACCATCGACACACTTGAGCATTTCCGTTGTGATCCGTATTCTACAATAATTGATGATGCAGCTGAACTAAAAAGTACAAACTTGTAGCTTTTTATTACTAGATTCTTTTGGTTTCTGAATATTTTCTCAAAATTAAAAAGTGAAAGGTCAAAATGTTTCTAATGGTTCACTGGTCATTCCCAAAGAGTTTGTATGGAGACCCTGAGCACATGTTTAAAGGAGAACTCCAGAATATAAAAATTGTTCCCCATACTGCCGGCAGTAAAAAAATAAAGATGAACATACCTTCTTCCGCTCCCCCGGGACCACCGGTAACCGGCTCCGGTCTCTGCCGTGATCCTCTTCCTGGTTGCCGGTGGTCCGAGAATCATACTGCGCTCAGCCAATCACCAGCCGCAGCGAAGTCCGACTCAGCCGGCGATAGGCTGAGCGGCAGTGTGAGAAAACTTCAGGGCACAAAATTCTTCACTACACTGGCACCTGCTGTCGGGGCCGAAAACGTCACACTGCCGCTCAGCCTATGGCCGGCCGAGTCGGGACTTTGCTGCGGCTGGTGATTGGCTGAGCTCAGTAAGACTCTCCGACCACCAGCAACCAGGAAGAGGATCGTGGCGGAGACCGGAGCTGTTTACCGGAGGCCCCGGGGGAGCAGAGGAAGGTATGTACATCTTTATTTTTTTACTGCCGGCAGTATGGGGGACAATTTATATTCCGGAGTTATCCTTTAACTGCCCCTCCTCCATACAAACTCCGCTTCACGGTATGGTTGTGCTGGTGAAGAGGCATGGGGAGATTGAATCGTATACTAATGATTAAATGGTTACTCCGCTCCCCAGCGTTCAGGAACTCAATGTTTGGGACCCCATACTAGTAATCCTGTGCACCCACAGCCATCTAACATTTATCACCTATCCGACGGCTTTGATACCGCCATACTAGAGATCTGTCATTCTGTATGGAACCTGTGGACTTCAGACCACCATACCAGTGACCATTGGCATTCCTAGCGATCCACCATTTCTTACATATTCTTTGGATCAGTGATAAATGTTGACTGTGGGAAATACTTTTTAACTCAGGCTGGATTAACTTACTAATACTATTTTGGTGTCTCTTTCAGTGGCGCTCCTGTCTTCCACCCCTCCTCGTGATGTAGTTATAGATGTGGAAGACACCAGACCATTGCTGGCAAGTCAGGTAATATTTGTTCCGCTTTCAGAGGCTTCAATTTCTATTTCTGCATGAGTTATGTCAATGATAGTTCACAGTTTTAACTATGCATGATCAGGGTTTCTGACCATTCACTGCACACCTTCCTTGATATAGCTTCTGAGCACCAAACCTTCACAAATGTCTAAACCAGTGGTAACCATAACATGTGTTCTCCTTATGTTTTCCCAACACCAACTCGTCTTGTGTTCCAACCAAGTTCTTTACCACTAGGGCTGTTCATGTGTAACCTCAGGACTGACAAAGGTTTTAGGTAAAAACCCAGCGTCTTTAATAACTAATACATTTTACAGCCTACGTTACCCTTCCAGTTGTACCTTGTCCCTATTACCTTCCTTGACATATCTGTGTATAGTAATGGCCCCTCGCTGACCCCATCCCATGAACAGCTAACAGTCCAAATCCTGCATCACTAAAATCAACTCAAGATAAATATACCATGTCAATACTCATCATCTTGCTGGCGTTCTTCTACAGCAGCAAGACAAGTGGAAACTCTTTCGACACAAAAAGAGCATTGAAGAGAAGGTAGTAATGTATACCAGTGTCTGTCCCCCTCTGTCAGTCTGTCATCCTATAATGACTGGGTTTAAGGGCTTGTCTGTGCGCTTCCCATATGCCCAATAATACATTTTAGAGCAGGCCAATGAAGCTTCAAGGAGATCCCATACAACTACTCAAAAAAGGTCCCAGTGGTGCCAATTGCCTCTACAATACATAAGGGTAAGGTAACCCTGAGACCCTCCCGTTGTGTTTGTCACACCTTTTGGAGAGAGTGAAACTTGTGTAAGTTCATTTAATTTACAGGATATGCTCATGGCACTCACCATGGATTGATAGCAGAGCTAACTATGTCACACAAGGCTTCTGTTAGAGGTTTGTAGCTATAACACGAGAAGCAATCCATGTAATCTGTTTACAATATAATAGACGACATTTTGCATCAGTATATAGTAGTTAAAGGGGTACTCCGGTGCTTAAACATCTTATCCCCTATCCAAAGGATAGGGGATAAGATGCCTGATCGCGGGAGTCCCGCAGCTGGGGACCCCCGGATCATGCATGTGGCACCCCGTATGTAATCAGACCCGGAGCGTGTTCGGGTCTGATTATGGTCGACCGCAGGGCGGGCAGCGTGTGATGTCACACCCCCGCCCCCGTGTGATGTCATGCTCCGCCCCTCAATGCAAGCCTACGGGGGGGGGGGGGGGGCGGGATAGGTATCACGCCCCCTCTCGTAGGCTTGCATTGAGGGGCGGAGCGTGAAGTCACACGCCGCCGGCCCTGCGGTCGCCGGTAATCAGTCCCGGAGCGAACACTCTCCGGGCACTGATTACAAACGGGGTGCTGCGTGCATGATCCCGGGGGTCCCCAGTGGCGGGACTCCAGCGATCAGGCATCTTATCCCCTATCCTTTGGATAGGGGATAAGATGTTTAAGCACAGGAGTACCCCTTTAATGTTCTCTAGTAATAAGAGTCTAATCTTGTAACTTTATATGAATTCCTAACACCCAACCTTACTTTATGAAAACACATGAAAACTTATTCATATCTTTGGAGCTAATATACTGTTAGGCCATGTTTACATGGCAGAATTTCCGTGCTGAATTCAACGGGATTCTGGTGTTCTGTACACACGGCGGAATTTCCTTGCCAGATGTTTCTGGCACAAAAATTCTATTTTCTGTGTCCGCACAAAGAATGAACACATTCATTCTTCGTGCGAAGTTGTCTATGAGGTGGCACATTCCTATGCGGTCCTGGTGCCAGCATGTTTTGTTGGGGCCCCGCAGTGTCCGGAATGTCCGCACGGAGATTCTCCATGCAGACATTCCGGCGTGTGAACATGGCCTAAAAGGAGCTTCAAATGAGTATAAGACAGGTTAAGTGTGGTCAGAATCTGTTCATCTTGGTAGCCTGTATATGCATGGTCTTCATACAACATGACCATGAATGATACTACACTGGTTTAATGAAGAAAAAATGTGGCAACACTACCTAAAGCATTAAAGGTCCTGAAGACATTCTGGCAATATTGCAAACCAGGACTGAAGATTTGAGCCCAATGGGCCTACATTTATACAAAGTCTCCTAAAGAAAAATTGTGTAAGATTGATAACATTGAAACCTGTAGCCTTGTCTAGCAATGATCACTTCATCTGCTCTGCATAGCGAAGAGGATGAGGCCAACAAAGACTTACACTAGACCCACATATTGGCTAAAGTTAAACAATATTTGGTCCTAAAATGTATTGAGTCTAGCTTCTGCAATGGTGTTGGGTTCATGAATGAGAAACACAGTGGTGCAAACGCATTCATGATGTGCATGTGTAGGTTGTAAAGTTTCCCTTTCTTCTGCCAGGAATAGTCTTTTATTTGTTTAACCAAGTTATACGGACACTGAAGAGTACAATATGGCTTCCTTCAGTGGACATCTGTTTCCCCTACATCTGCATTGTGCTAGGGAAAGGAGCTTTTTTACTCTGTGGTGTTTCTGGTTTTCTGCATATTTATTCATCTTGACTAATATTATTTCTGTCAAAATATTAACAGTAGTTATTAAAAGTGAATATGTATTTGATTATTGGAGTTGTTGTGATGCACCCCATATGAAGCCATTTTAAAGATAATATTGAGAACTTGAATGAATAACAATTCCTTTATATAATGATATCAGAATGTTGTATTTAAAAGCAGGATTGTTTTATTATTGTTGACACAAGAAGTCTCTAATGTTCTGACATACAGAGCTGTGCACTCTGCTTGCCCCCATATAATGCAACCATACAGTGCTGTGCATACATCTGCGTTATACTGTATTTCTCTATTGGCTCCATTGGGGGACACAGACCGTGGTGTATGCTGCTGTCTCTAGGAGATGTGACACTGTGGCAACAAAAACAGTTGGCTCCTCCCAGCAGGATATACACGCCTTCAGGCTCTGAGCTAATCAGTTTAAGCTTAGTGTCTGAAGGAGGGGGACGGGTCTGGTTTGTTCCAGACCAGGTCTTCTGTTTTTTTGTTTTCCTAGTTAGGGACGTGTTAGTTTTTATTCCTTTTCTCTTCTGTTTTCAGGTGGGGACTCAGGGACTGCGGTTCCCCGTTTCCCCATTGCGAGTGAGGGGGCACAGACATTGCGTATATGCGCTGTTAACCCCCTCTCGCCAACGGTCAGCGCTTGGGATGTACCTTTTGGGTCCGGGTCCCCCTATTTACCTGCTCGCCTTGCTCGCGCATAGCAGCCAGGTGTGATGCAGGTAACTAAAGCTGACTGAAGACTCCTTTAGGTAATTTCTTCTGACTGAGGTAAGTACTTTCCCCCCTTTTTTCTCCATAGGTACGAACTCGCAACCTCTGGAGACCCCCTGTTTTTGCCCACCTACACTTTATGGGCTAGCCTATGCAAGGGCTGTACTTTATTCTGGGGGAGCAGTGGCACCTGAGGGGGCTTTTTTATGGGGCACTACACTTATGTGTGTGTGTATGTGCTTGGTGCACTTCACTTATGTGTGTACATGTGTGATTGTGCTACCATGTCAGCGCCATATATGCGGCTGTCAGCCGCGGCGCTGTATCGGGCCGGACGGTTCTCAGCGCCGGTTTACTTTTGTTTTGTCGGCAGCGCCTTATATGCGGCTGACAGCCGCAGCGCTGCCGTGAGCCGGGCGCTTCAGTGCCTGCTTACTTTCTCTTTCACCGGCAGTCTCTGCGGCGCTTTGTCTGCCCGCTCTCTTCCCCCGAGCGCATAAACGGCCTTCAGGTGCGCTCGGGACAAGGAGCGGGTGCCATGACAGTTCTTTAAGGCCGTCTATAGCTCCGCCCACAGGGCTAGGAGCTCTCAGAGGCGCGAAGCAGCCTCCAATCAGCGCAGTGAGTGCGATTTTCAGTTAGAAGGGGTCAGTTAGTGAGTGCCTTGCTTTAGGCACGCCCCTCTCTTCCTACTGGCTGGCCTGTTCACTCTCTTTTTCTTTTTAAATCAGAAAAATGTTATTGAACAAGTTTTATAATAAAAAAAAACATACAAAACAATCCAACATTCCCCTAAAACCCCCCTCCCCCACCCACCCAAAAAAAAGACAATCTCCCTCCCCCTCCCCCCCCACCCCAGTTTCCCCTCCTCAGCAACCATAAATAAGAGGCATGCGGTGGTCCGGAGAGATGATTAAACACATCACACAGTAAAAGTAGAACTCATAGCGTACAACAGTCACACAGGCACAAAGATATGAAAAAAGCGGTCAAAGAAGGAGGCAGACTCGGAGGACACAAACAGACTTGCACATATAATGCAGTAACAAAAGATGGGAGGAATTGGCTCATAAGACACAGACATTATCAACGGCCAGGGCCCCCATCACCCCCCAAAAGCACTTCAACAGAAGATCTGCGTAAGTACGTAGACGGTACCCCGGGGGCATCCAGCCAGGGACCCCAAATAGATTCAAATTTACGCAATGCTTTCCTTTTTGTATACACTCCCTTTTCCAATCTAATAATGTGATTCAGCTTAGCAATCAGTTCAACAATAGTGGGCTGCAAGGGTCGCAACCAATATTGAGCTATCAGTTTTCGAGCTTGGTAAAGGATCCTAGTTCACTCTCTTTCTAGCTGCTCATAGCGAGTTCTCCTCACTGCAGCTGACAGGGTACACAGACTAGGGTGAGAAAGTTTCTATCTCCTTTTTTCTTTCTACATTATGTCTGTATCCAGAGCTGTTCCTTCCTCTAAACAGAAACCGTGAATTTCCGTGACTTACTATCTCTGTAAGCACTGTAATACCAAGATGTCTGGCTCTGCTGAGCCCACTTGTCCTGCCTGCTCCACTGCTCCCCCAGGCCCCCTGGTACCCCCTGATGTCCCTTCGGTCCCGGTGGGTTCAGCCGCTCCACCAGCCTGGGTTTCTTCCCTGTCCCAGTATATGGCTGACTTGACCAAAGTCTCCCGTTCGGTGGCTGAAGCCTCCCGAGAAGTGATGTCCGCCTTGAAGGGGTCTTCCCTGCGCAGGACCTCTGGAAGGGCTCGTTCCTCGTCTCCACATACTCTGGCAAAGCAATTTCGAGCGGCTCTCCAGTCTCTGCTTCTTCAGGGGGTTATTGTTCCCGTTCCTCCAGGGGAATGGTTTCAGGGTTTCTATTCAAATCTTTTTGTGGTTCCCAAGAAGGACGGTTCTGTGGGTCCAATTTTGGACCTCAAGCGTCTCAACCATCACCTTCTCATCCGCCACTTCCGAATGGAATCTCTCCGCTCGGTGGTGGCGTCCCTGAAACAAGGGGAGTTCCTTTCATCAGTGGACATCAAGGATGCCTACCTCCATTTGCCAATATTCCCAGGCCATCATTGTTACCTCCGCTTTGCGGTTCCGGAGGGGCACTTTCAATTTGTATCTCTTTCCTTCGGTCTAGCCATGGCTCCTCGGGTCTTTACAACGATCCTTGCACCAGTGATGGGCCTGTTACAGTCGAGGGGAATCTCGGTGATACCCTGGACGACCTTCTCATCTAGGCTCCAACCAGAGCCCAGACTCTGGAGACGTCCCTCTCCACACTCTGACTCGCTTCGGGTGGATAGTCAACAGGGACAAGTCAGTCCTCCGCCCTACCCAGTCTCTAACCTTCCTGGGACTTCAATTCGACACGGCATCTGCCTGGATTTGTCTTCCGCCGGACAAACGTCTGGCGCTCCGGTCGGGGGTCTGCTCCCTTCTGTCCCAGATATCAGTCTCCATCTGCACTTGAATGGAAGTCCTGGGTCGGATGGTGGCAACTATGGAGGCCGTACCCTTTGCCCAGTTTCATTACCGCCCTCTTCAACTGGCGATTCGTTCCCGATGGAACAGGTCTCCTCTGTCCCTCGATCGTCAGATTGTTCTCCCTCGCAGGGTCAGTCAGTCTCTGCTCTGGTGGCTCCGCTCCCCCCTTCTTCTCCAAGGGCAGTCGTTTCTTTCCCTTCACTGGCAGGTTGTTACAACGGATGCCAGCCTGTCGGTTCAGGGACTCTGGTCTCCCCAGGAGACCCTTCTTCCGATAAACATATTAGAATTACGGGCGATTCTTCTTTGTCTTCTTCATTGGGAGTCCCGTCTTCAGTCCTGTCCGCGTTCAGTTGGACAACGCCACGGCCGTGGCGTACATAAATCGACAGGGCGGCACTCGCAGCTCGACAGCCATGGCCGAGGTGACCAAGATTCTTACCTGGGCGGGGAGAGCAGGGTTCCGGCCATTTCGGCGATTCACATTCCGGGGGTGCTCAACTGGGAAGCGGACTTCCTCAGTCGGTCCTCACCCGACCACGACGAGTGGTCTCTACATCCAGAGGTCTTCGCACAACTCTGCGACCTCTGGGGCATTCCGGACGTGGACCTCTTTGTGTCCCAGCACAATCGGAAGATCCTTCCTTTTGTGTCCAAGTCCTGGGACCCTCAGGCTCTGGCTGTTTACGCCCTAGTGATTCCTTGGGCGGGGATTGCCCTACCCTATCTGTTCCCTCCTCTTCTGCTCCTTCCCAGGGTGCTGAGGAAGCTCAAGGCAGAGGATGTCCCCGCCATTCTGGTAGCTCCAGATTGGCCCGAAGGTCGTGGTATGCCGACGTAGTCAGGCTCCTTGACGACACTCCACTGCGCCTTCCACTCCGTTCAGACCTGCTCTCTCAGGGTCCTTTTTGCCACCCCAATTTACAGTCGCTGCATTTGACGGCGTGGCGGTTGAGACCGCGGTTTTGAGGGCCCGCGGGTTCTCTTCCCAAGTCATTCACACCATGCTCAAGGCTCGTAAGCCCTCCTCTGCAAGAATTTACCACCGTACTTGGCAGTCTTATTTTCGTTGGTGTGAACCTCAAGACTTCTCCTCGGTAACCTTCTTGGTTCCCCGTCTTCTCTCCTTTTTGCAGTCGGGGTTGGAACTAGAGTTGTCTCTCAGTTCCCTTAAAGGTCAGGTTTTGGCCCTTACTGTTCTTTTACAGCGGCCCCTGGCTTCTAATTCTCATGTCCGGACTTTCCTTCAAGGAGTGACGCATGCTGTTCCTCCTTATCGGTCACCCTCTCCCCCTTGGGACTTGAATTTGGTTCTGAGTGCCCTCCAGGGTGCACCCTTTGAGCCCCTTAGAGAGGTGTCTCTACGCCTCCTTTCTTGGAAAGTGGCGTTTCTTGTTGCTATCACCTCCATCCGGAGAATGTCTGAATTGGCAGCTCTCTCCTTCCGTTCTCCATTTCTGGTGATCCACCAAGACAAGGTTGTTTTCCGGCCAGATCCCTCCTTTTTACCTAAGGTGGTTTCGGCCTTTCATCTCAATGAGGACATTGTCCTCCCGTCTTTTTGTCCTGCTCCGTCTCATCCTAAGGAGCGCTTACTACACAAGCTGGATGTAGTTTGGGCTGTTCGGTCTTATCTCTCCATCACTTCTTCGTTTCGTCAGTGTGATTCCTTTTTCGTCCTCACGGAAGGTCGTCGCAAGGGACAACCTGCTTCCAAAGCCACCATTTATCGGTGGATTCGGTCTGCCATTTCGGAGACCTATCGCTGTAAGGGGAAGATTCCTCCTTTCAGTGTTGTGGCTCATTCTACCCGTTCGTTTGGGGCATCCTGGGCTCTCCAGAATAGAGCCTCGGCCTCGCAGATTTGCAAGGCGGCTACCTGGTCGTCTTTGCACACTCGAGGTTCTACAGAGTTCATACCTTCGCATCGGCTGATGCTAGTCTGGGCCGTAAAGTGTTGCAGGCGGCAGTGGAATGGCCATCTGCCTGACTGCTTATCTGCCCACCCAAGGGACGGCTTTGGTACCTCCCACGGTCTGTGTCCCCCAATGGAGCCGATAGAGAAAAGGAGATTTTTTAACACTTACCGTAAAATCTCTTTCTCGAAGGATCCATTGGGGGACACAGCTCCCACCCTTTTGGGATTTTCCTTGGTTCTCTGTCCGAGGGTGTGTTCAGTTATTTTTTTTTTTTTCTGGTTCTCGGACAGTTTTGGGTTTTTCTTGACCTGTTAGTCTCCTCCTATTGCTCTGGAACTTAAACTGATTAGCTCAGAGCCTGAAGGCGGGTATATCCTGCTGGGAGGAGCCAACTGTTTTTGTTGCCATAGTGTCACATCTCCTAGAGACAGCAGCATACACCACGGTCTGTGTCCCCCAATGGATCCTTCGAGAAAGAGATTTTACGGTAAGTGTTAAAAAATCTCCTTTTTATCATAGTATTTTATTATGTGCCAGAAGTCAGCCCCCCCCCCCCCCCCCCCCCGTCAATCTAATATTGATGGCCTATTTTGAGATTAGACCATCAATTTTACATGGTTGGGTATCTCTTTTAAGGTTTCTAAAGGGTATGGATAACTAAAAAAAAAATTAAAAGAAATACATATTGTGATCTTCATTCCTTCATTCACTTTCAAATCCCTTGATATGCAGTTTGCAACCTGCTCCTAGTTCTAGGCTTTTCTTATGATAACATGTTCTAGTAATACGCTGCGGGTGTGAGATCAGGATTCTGCTGCCTTACTCCTACATATATAAACATAGCTTTATTCCTGCATTGTTCCACCCTTCTAATACAGCCTCTGTGAGATCTCTTTCCTATCATCCACTGATGATGCCTTTGTGTATGAGCTCTCTGCAGACACTGGCATGGGCTCTTTCATTCCTCTCTTCAAGGCCTGTGTGATTTATGGGTCCTCTCACCCTTTGCTACACATAGTGTAGTCTGCTGGTATCTGTAACACTGAGAGATAAAGCAGATAGCATCAGTCCTTAAAGAAAATATCCAGTGCTGAAAAACTTTTCCCCTATCCTAAGGATAGGGGATAAGTTTCAGATCGCAGGGGTCCGACCGCTGTGGCACCCTGCGATCTCCTGTACGGGGCCCCAGCAGCCCACGGGAAGGGGGCTTGTTGACCACCACACGAAGTGGCGGCTGACACGCCCCCCCTCAATACAACTCTATGGCAGAGCCGGAGCGTTGCCTTTGGCAATCTCCGGCTCTGCCATAGCGCTGTATTGAGGGGGCGTGTTGGCTGCTGCTTTGTGCGGTGGTTGACAACCGCTATCTGGCCAGCAAACCGGGGCCCCATATAGGAGATCACGGAGGGCACCAGCGATCGGACAACCCGCGATCTGAAACTGATCCCCTATCCTTAGGCTAGGGGATAAGTTTTTCAGCACTGGACTACCCGTTTAATGCACAGTAGCAAGGTGCAATGTGCTTCCAGATCTACATCAGAATCAGCAGGACAGCCAACTATGTAAAGCAGGTGCACACACTCTACGGCAGCAAAATGCTAGTGCATTCTTAATAAAGAATATTTAGGAAATCTTTTTATTTATTTATTTTTATTTAGGAAGAAAACCAACAATAAAAAATAAAACACTGCAAAGGTGTGACACCATTTAAGATATAAATTAAGGACTACTTTCCAATCCTGCACAACCTTCTGTATATATATAGACAGACACACACACACACACACACACACACACACACACACGTATAAATTAGAAAATTCTTGTTTTGGAAGATTGCATTCTGATTTACTGGCCTTTTTTTAGATGTTTTATTATTCAGATGTGTGAAAGTTTTACAAGTTTATTGCATGTAATTTTCAGCTGTTAAGCAGCATGTCAGTCGCAGTCGGAAAAATGGCCTCTCCAACCACAGTGCATGTATGTATATCATGATAAAGATGCACTGATGGTTGATCTACTGGTTTATCAAGACCACTGCATGGGATTCTGTGGGGAAGAGATTTTGGAGAGAATTTATAAGAGGACCCAACAAAGACAAGAATCCTTTATTTAGTTATGTTATTTAAGTATCAACATTAAAGTGAATCTCTCCAAAACCTCCACAATGGTTTCAATGAAATATATATCACTTAAAAAATATATTTTTTTAAAGACTTTACATCTGCTAGCCACTTAAAGGGAATTTCCTTCTATCCCTAAAATATCATTTTGTTTCTTTTGTGTTTAATAAAGGGGATATTTTTTAAAGCTTTAAAAAAAAAAAAAATACAGGAACTGTAAAAAATAAAAATAAAAATAAAAATAAAAGAATTTACAGAAAAGCCATACTTATCAACCCAATGAGTTTCCGTTGATCCCCCAAAGCTCCTGTTCCATTATGTCTGGTCCCCCTATCTCCTTTCCACTTTGTGCTTCCCAGATGAGTTTTGTGCAGGACCTGCCCTACCAATCACTGGCCATAGAGGGGTATCCGGTCTCTGCCAGTGATTGGCTAGCAAGCAGGTCTTGCACTGAATACTCATCTCAGAAGCAGAAAGACAGGAGATCAGAGGAGTTGTGGGGAACTGGGGCTAGGTAAGTATGGCTTTTGATTTTATTTTTATATACTTCCCTAGAAACATGTGTTTTTTAAATATTGGAATACCCCTTTAATTTTCTGTACATCTGTTAGTGGCCAGCGCTTTGTTTTGCTGATACAGAGCTCTAGATCCTCTCCATGGATATAGATTTGAAGATAACATACTAGCTACCTGCAGCCACCACTAGACAGAGCTCATGAGCTAAAAAAGCTTTGAATACAATAAAACCATGTGCGTTGTACATCTCCTATGATCTGTCTAGTGGTGGATGCGGTCAGCAAGTTATCTTTTTACGTTGACTTCTGGACGGTCTTCCAAACACATCCCATCTTGTATGCGGTAATGCAGGAGTGTGACTGAGGCACTGAATGTGGAAAAATGTTGTTGGTACATAAAAAAGAATAAAATGTTACATTTTATATAATAGTACTTATGTACTTTCAAAATGGTGATAGTTCCCCGCATTACAGCTGAAGAGTAAAAGCATATGTAGGGTAATTCCTTTATTATATACAGAGCTGGTACTTGCTGTAAGTAGGGGAGTGGCTTAGGTTTTTTAGGGCACTGCAGCATAGAGTTTGTAAGTGTTCAGGGACAGCTTGCTCAGTGGGTGCACCTGTACTTTTCATTTCTGGGGGTGTTGGGTTTGGTGGCACGCTGTTGCTGGGTTCCTAGAGAGAGGTAAGTTGTACTCAAGAGGGGCCGCTCCACAAAGATTGGAATTGGTCTGTAGGGAGAGGCACATTCCCCCCCAAGGGAGTGAAACCGCATGCTTTGCACAAGACTAACCACTCTAATGAGTTATCCGGTCAAAGCCAGCAAGTAAGGGGAGCTCAACCTATCTAACCGTATCTGTTGGGAAACCATCATCCACTGTTCTGCTACAGTACCATGTACACTGTGGCTGTACCAGTAAAGATGTTAAGCTGATAACTTTGAAATCTAGGTACGTGTCACATGGCTTGAGTGTGAACATTATAGCCCTCAGGAAGCTCAGTAATGGGGACTCTTCTCCGCCTTCTACCTTCACCCACTGAATCCTGAGCATCACGCATCTTATGAAGGGGATGTGGAGCACTCTATCAGAGAAATGTAGCTCCAGCTGCTATAAAGTGGAGATTCCCTTTAAGTCCAAGTTCATAACACTTTATAAACAAATAGGAGTTATCAAATTTTTTTTAAGTGATATAAGAGATCCTTCTGTAATTTGTGGCACACTTCGCATAGTTCACGGATTTTCGGTAGTTCTTTATAATTTGGGTATAAGGAAGGTAAGTTTTCTTTTTCTTTTTGCTTGGTTCTAAAGAAAATGCTTTTTGCTAATTCATGATGTACATTTATTACATATGAGGTGCAAATACTAAATAAAATCAACACAATTGTATATGATTCATGCAATTCATATGAATCATCGTTCAAATTAGCACACAGTATGTAATAAATCGAGAAAACATACAAAATTCTAAATCTGTGTGTTGTTGGTGACATTGTCTCTTCTTGCTACAGCATATATATATATATTAAAGAATATACTGTGTATTCTCAGATCTTCTCTATTCTAATGTATGGTTTTATTTTTTATTTTACATTTTTCCCCCCTGATTGATCTTACACAAGCTTCAAGAAAAGGTGAGGAAACCAAGGCATTTTGAATGTATATACTGTACTGTACACTGCTGTATATAGCAAAACTATATGCATGATGACTTCAGTGCATAGTGCTGAATCTTGTGCCCTCAGTCAATCACAGCTCATCACACACTGAACTGCTCTCAGCTGTATGTAGCAGAGTGAGGGAGGAAGTTCTCCCCTGTTTGGCTTCAGATGATGTCACGCCTGCTGGGGAACGCCCCTTCCCTGTCTGTGAATCTGAGACTGAGAAGAAAATACAGAGCAATATTGAAATAGAAAACAAAATAATAATAAAAAATAAAGGCTGGGGATGGTTTATCATGATGGGGGCAGTGAACTGGGAGGATTAAAAATGTATCAAGCTCATTCTTTTTTTAAATTAAGTAATTTTCTGGTGACACATTCCCTTTAAGATTCCTACTGCATAATGCATCCTGCAGTATTTCAAAGTAACCAGTGTTGTGTCATTTCTGAGTATGCATCATATACACAAAATACTGCAAACCAGAGAAGCCTTTTTCCCAAGGTGTCCGGTTAAGAGTGTTCCTGATTTAATATTCATGCAGAGAGAACCAAATCTGACTTGAATATCCAGTGGTTTCATAGCTGGCAGACGTGCAGTACAGCGGGCCCAGTCGTTTTGCCAGTATTTGCTCTGTAACTCCTAATGTCACCCGATCTCGCGTAAAACAGATTTCAAGTGTCTTTAATTGGGAGAAGGAAATGATGGGGGAAGCAGCCAAGCCAAGTTATTCTTATCTGCTGCTAATGCCTAGATTTTCCCTGCTGTCTACATCTAAATAGATCTGTATTCTGAACTGGGGAGAGAGGGGGATTCCTCCAGAAGGTCAGAGATTATCTTCTTAAAGAAGACTTAGAATTTGTGCATTCTTATAGCAATGTTAATGCTCTGACTATTTTGCAGGGCTTGCATGTCGCTGGGCTATCCCAGGCAGATAAAGTTTCGAAAAGCAAAAAGAAAATTTTTTAAAAAAGCTTTAAAAGCTGCAATACACCATTCTACCTGAAGGTGGCAAACTACACTAATAATTGAAGAATAATATTGTATATTCTTGACTATTCTAGGGCATAATTCATATACTTCTTATCTACGCTTCTGTAAATTTTCCAAACTGGGAGAAAAGGTGCATGCAAATTCTATGTACATGTCCTTGTCTACAAATCCTAAAAAGAAATTATAATAATCATTCACTGTCCATAATCAATCGGCAATTGTTAGGTGCATACAAAGTGTAATATCCTGCTAATTTGTTTCTCCTTATTAACAGGTATATTATTATAAATCTTAGTCCAGCTGACTGCCCATTCTAAATGTAGATATTCATGTACTTATTGACATTAAAGGGATATTCCAGGATTTCGTTTTCTTCAGCCTTTGAGCCCATGATGCCAATATAATACTGTGTAATATACTTCTATTACCTGCGTGCACTGATTTGTTCCCTTTTCATGCACAGGACTGACACCCGGAAGTGCTTTAGTGCAAGTCTTTTTATTTTACTGTTGTCTCTGACCTTTCCTAGCATTCCCTGTGGCCAGAGACAATATGTCACATGGTCTCCAGGGGGCAGAGGTAATTGAAGCTTATTACACAGTACATTGTATTATAACTTTGCATCATGGGATCAAAGGCCGAAGGGAGAAAAAAATCCTGGAATACCCGTTTTAAATCCTGCTGTGCTCGCAGATAAACCTGTGTGTAGCACAAATTTGTCCCTAAGCTGCAGTTTGCATCATATCCTGAAGGTGGCGATATTTACCCCTGCAAACATCTATATGTATTAGTTCTGTATGTAAGTAGCAATAGCTTGAAAGTGCAAGTAACAAATCTTAACCAGTCTTAACCATTCATTCAACAGGAAGAAGAAATTGTAGATTGGTGGAGTAAATATTACACTTCAATTGGAGAACATGAAAAATGCGGCCAATATTTGCAAAAAGGTTATGATTCCCTAAAGGTAACAATTCTATTGGTTTATATATATATTTATGTATTTATTTATTTAACAAATGTACTTGCTTTCATAAACATGATTTCAGTGTAGACCAGTGTTTCCCACCTGTTGCCCTGACACTGTTGCAAAAAACTGTCAGGGCATGCTGGGTGTTGTAGTTTCGCAACAAGTGGAGCGCTACAGGTTGGGAACTACTGGTATTGATCATGTGGTCATTTATTCCTTGAAGCTCTAGATAGGCAGGTAATAATAAGTAGACAGTAGTAGTACAGTAGTTCCTCAACATACGATGGTAATCCGTTCCAAACGGACCATCGTTTGTTGAAACAATCGTATGTTGAGGGATCCGTGCAATGTAAAGTATAGGACAGTGGTCTACAACCTGCGGACCGCCAGATGTTGCAAAACTACAACACTCAGCATGCCCGGACAGCTGTTGGCTGTCTGGGCATGCTGGGAGTTGTAGTTTTGCAACATCTGGAGGTCTGCAGGTTGAAGACCACTGGTAAAGGAAGTTGTACTCGCGTGTCCCCACCGCTTCGGACCCGTCACCGCTGCCCTGGATGTCGCCTTCCATCGCTGTCGCCGTGTCTCCGGGGTGTCCCAGACGCTCCGGCAAGGCCTCTGCTTCCCCGGCATCCGCGCTCTCCGTCGCTGCTATCACGTCACTACGCATGCCGCTCCTATTGGATGACGGGACGGCGTACGCAGTGACGTGATGATGACGATGGAGAGCGCCGACGATGGAGGGGATCCCGAAGAGGACACGCCGGAGCCCCGAGGACAGGTAAGTGATCATCAGCGGACCACACGGGGCACCGTAAATGGCTCGCCGGTGGCAGCTGAAGCAGTCTGCACTGCCGGATAGCCGTTTATGCGATGGCCCCGACATATAAAAGCATCGTATGTTGATGCTGCCTTCAACGTTCGATGGCCTCTGAGAGGCCATTGTATGTTTAAATTATCGTATGTCGGGGCCATCATAGGTCGGGGGGTCACTGTATTCCTTGGTATCATATTTGTGTTCATCCTTTCCTAAAATGTTAATGGTGTAATTCTCATATTCTAAATGTTACAGGTGTATGACTGTGAGCTGGAGGAGGTCCCGGAGTTTAATGGCCTGACAGATTTCTGTGAAACCTTTAAACTGTACAGAGGAAAGTCTGAAGACAATGATGATCCGTCTGTAGTCGGAGAGTTTAAGGTAAGATGTTCATCATCACTGTTAGGGTTTGGTTCACACTGGTAAAATCTGTGCTGATTTTGACACTAAATCTGCAATGGTTTCTGCATCAAAATCTCAGCTGTTTGCGCTAAAAACCATTTCCCACTTTTTAGAGAGAAATATTTAAAGAGAAGGTCCCCTTTTTTTTCAGCGCAGTTTTCCATTGAAATCCATAAAAATCCACATTGCACATTTCACACGGATTTTAAAGAGAAATTTATAGTGCAGATTTTGCAAATGTGAACATGTCCTTAGTATTGTATGTGTTATCAGTCCCTAAAGCTTTACCACAACTAAACACATCTATGATCCAGCACTGGGACCTGACCACACATTAAAGGGGTACTCCGTGGAAATCTTTTTTTTTTTTTTTTTTTAAATCAACTGGCTCCAGAAAGTTAAACAGATTTGTAAATTACTTCTATTAAAAAATCTTAATCCTTCCAATACATTTTATGGGCTGTATATTACAGAGGAAATGTTTTTCATTTTGAATTTCTCTGATGTCATGACAACATTGCTCTCTGCTGACCTCTGCTGTCCATTTTAGGAACTGTCCAGAGCAGCATATGTTTGCTATGGGGATTTTCTCCTGCTCTGGACAGTTCCAAAAATGGACAGCAGAGGTCAGCAGAGAGCACTGTGGTCATGACATCAGAGAAATCCAAAAAGAAAAGCATTTCTTCTGTAGTATACAGCCCCTAAAAAGTACTTTTTTAATAGAAGTAGTTTACAAATCTCCATAAGCCGCTAGAGGAGGAGAGAGCACACCGTATAGCTTAAGCATGCAAATATACAATACTACTGGTAAACACTGGCAGCCTCCGGACCCGATATATAACATATGCAGCACCTGCGGGGTGCACACACTAGATAAAGTATCAAACAATACAATGGAAAAGGGTAGCGTGCACTCACCGCGGGTAAACAGCTGCAGGCCCAAGGTCTGGGATCACCGCGGCATAGACGAGGACGGTAAGGGGCGCTCAGAGGCTACGCCGGCAGTTTCGGATGTAGGAACGTCCTTCTTCCGGCCTCCGGCCTCCTATGCCGCGGTGATCCCGGACCTTGGGCCTGCAGCTGTTTACCCGCGGTGAGTGCACGCTACCCTTTTCCATTGTATAGTTTACAAATCTGTTTAACTTTCTGGCACCAGTTGATTTAGTTTTCCCCGGGAGTACCCCTTTAAGTAGTTCATAAACCAAAAACTCTTCTCAGAAACATGCTTATGATTTCCTTCACCTGGGCAAAGATTCAATTCACTACTTTTTTAAAATAACCTTGTCAGGGATACGGATGCTTCCCACTTGTCCTTAGCATCAGATGCCCCTCCAGTATCATTCCAGCTATGCCTCTGCTTCTCCTGACGACATTGTTGGATCTCTGCAGGGTCGTGCACACACAGACTCAAAAGGGGCTTAAGCACCTGCCCTATAATGCCCTCACTGATTGGAACCTCTGTGGGTTGAGGCCTTCCCCATTCAGCTGACGAGACTGCCGGAGGTCCCTTACCTCAGGAATTCTGTTTTGTTAACATATGTAAGGTTCTTACGATCTTTTTAATTTTTTTCATAATGAGAAGTGCCCGTTTTTTCTACTTGAGCCCCTGTCCCCCAAAATGTCTATGCACATCCCTGGATCTCTGTAAGGGTCAATTCACTTTGCGGTGTACATATGCTATGTACGATGGAAGGTTTACAATGGGAAAATTATTCCATAAAGCAGAAATGGATATATCTAGGTATACTAATCTGACAGAAGCCAGATTGACACACTTGGCTGCCATAGGGTAAATGGGGAGTCCTATGAATAGATTTGATATACATGCCATAAGCTTTCCCAGCATACACTACATTTACATTGCATTTCAACCATCATATAGCTTTGTACTCCACTGGCCAGCGTTGGGAACATTTAGTTCCAAAGGCTGTGTGCCCGCCCCCTCCCATAGACTTACATTGAGGGGGCACGGTGTGACGTCATGAGGGGGCATGGCCGACCCCGCAGCGTGCACACAGCCTTCAGAACTAAATGTTCCCAACCGCGTTCCCAACGTTTGGCAGTGGAGTACCCCTTTAAGTGTTTTGAGATCTATTAGGGTCACTTACTGGTCATATTCTCTGTTACTCCAGTTGCACCCCAGAGTGTATGTAGGTATATATGCTAAATCACTATGTACGACATCAGACACTGAAATCAAGACTACAAATATTGTCAGTGTCAGTAAATACTGTACATGTCAGGTAGCTATAATATATCGTATATATGATTTACATATCTATAATATTTTTTCCCCGGTTTTCACTCCCTCAAGTTGACACTGTAATGTATATTCCACAATCCCTAACATTTTCTCATTATCCCTTTGTTCACTCTCTTATAGGGATCTTTCCGTATTTACCCTCTCCCCGATGACCCAAGCATCCAACCCCCTCCTCGCCAATTCCGGGAGCTGCCGGACAGTGGACCCCAGGAATGCATTGTCCGCATCTACGTAATCAGAGGAATAGATCTTCAACCCAAGGATAGTAATGGGCTGGTGAGTGCTGTTCTGCTTCATCCTTCAATTTCTCCCATCTCAACCACTTTGTTATAAAAAAAAGTCTGTTTCTTTGGCTCCTAGTGTGATCCTTACATCAAAATTACTTTGTGTAAAAAAGTAATTGAGGACCGCGATAACTACATACCCAACACTCTAAATCCTGTCTTTGGAAGGTATGTCACAGGACCTTTTACATGTCCATGTTTTTTCTCTTTTAGGTTATTAGAAAAGTGGAGATCTGCATGGTTAAATTAGGGTTAGGTTTAATTTAACTCTATAAAGGGGGGTATTCCGTGAAAAAACTTTTTTTCATATCAACTGGCTCCAGAAAGTTAAACAGATTTGTAAATTAATTCTATTAAGAAATCTTAATCCTACCAGTACTTATCAGCTGCTGAAGTTAAGTTGTTCTTTTCTGTCTGGCCACAGTGCTCTCTGCTGACACCGCTGTCTGTCTCAGGAACTGTCTAGAGTAGCAGCAAATTCCCATAGCAAACCTCTCCTGATCTGATCAGTTCCTGAGACAGACACAGGTGTCAGCAGAGAACACTGTTGTCAGAAAGAAAATAACAACTCAACTTCAGCAGCTGATAAGTACTGGAAGGATTAAGATTTTTTAATAGAAGTAATTTTTTTTTTTTCATGGAATACCCTTTTTACTCTACTATATTTTTAGTTGACAGAGAAGTAACAGAAGTTCCACGTTTCATAGAAATATCTCCAGCCGTTTGGAAGTTATGCTGGAACATATACACACACATATAAAAATAAAATAATAAAATATATAATATATGAAAGCTCCTTAGTCTTTCTAAAACTCATGGCAGACATTACTCATTACTGACGGCAAGCATGGCCCGGTTCACTATTCTCATTGTTGTTATAATCTCTGTTCCCCACCTATTTACCATATTCTTCTGCTTGTTTAGACTGTACTGTTAGATTATATAGTCAGCTTGCATCTGGCTGGAGAGCAGATCTCATAAATCTAGAAGCTTTATGAGCAGAAAACCAAGTCCGAGATCTAAATCTATTCCTGGTCTTGGAAACCCCTTCCAGTCTGTGTAACCTAAAGATGTTTTCTTTAATTAACATTTTCTAATCCTTGTCCCTGCAGAATGTATGAGCTGAGCTGCTTTTTACCTCAAGAGAAAGATCTGAAGATCTCTGTGTACGATTATGACGCTGTGACACGAGATGAAAAAGTTGGCGAAACCATAATAGACTTGGAAAACAGATTCCTTTCACGGTTTGGAAGCCATTGCGGGTTGCCACAGACCTACTGTGTGTAAGTCTGAATAATTTCACGTCAGGTTTACCCCGACTTAATTCTGGTCGTGAAAGCCTTTACTCAAGGATTGGCCGTCAATGTTAGCCGGCTGTAGAATTACACTAGATAAAACTATGGTTTGTGTTATTGCAATAAGAAGCTAGCTATCCTAAACGAATGACATACAGATGCTTCAGTCTCAGTGCTCTTTGTTGGCACGTTACAAGTCTGTAAGTAAATCTTCTTTTATTATGATGTTGTTTTTAACACCAACGTTTTTTCAAGGGCCACTCCAAAACCCCTGAATAGACATAGCGTTAAATAATTCTGCCACCACAGGAGGGAGGTTATTGCAAATTGTCTTATTATTAAAAAGAAACACTCGGCAGCATAGCCTATTATTAGAGCATAATGTGGAGGCTATTATGTATACCATTTACAGGTTGTCTGCAACCTTCATTTCTTATTCCCTCTGATATGACTAATGCAGCCTGCTTCTCCCATGATGCTTCTGGCTATACATAGATGGAGGAGGCAGAGTTTTATCAGTGCATTTGTACGGTGTCCATTTTAGGACATCGTCAGTCATCAGACGTAAATCCGTCCTCCGTCAGGTGAAACGGCGTCCCGCCTCCTTCTTCGGACCAATCTCCGTCAGGCAGGTGTGAGGAAGGAGGTGGGACGCTGTTTCACATGACTGAGGACGGAGTTGCGGCTGACGACTGATGGCGATTGGTCGGAGGCAGGAGGTGGGATGCCGTTTCACCTGACGGAGGACGGAGTTATGTCCGACAACTGACGAAAATGGACATTGTACATTTGCTCAGAGTTCTATTTAAGTGCAGCAAGGAATAAATCAGTTAAATATTCGCTTCCCTAACTGTAACTACCATAGAGTCTGTGTATTCTTATGAGATGCAGCTTCAGTCTGTGTCTTTGTGATATGTTCCTCCCTGTCTGCTCATACAAGCAGGGGGCTAGGGAGAGTGTTGTCCAGCTAAATCTCCTAAGATACACCAGAGAAACTAGACATGGCAGATAGCAGGCACAGGCAGTGTGTGGCAGGGGAATTTTAGAGTAATAGTACTCGGCTCCATTTACTTTACATGACATGACACTTTTGCTGAGGCCACTCCCCTTTTGCTAGACACAAATTTTGGTCCATTTGTCATAGTAAATCGGCCCCAATATATTTAGCTTGTTCTTTAAAAATTAAATAAAGTCTGATACAAGGTCCTTAAACTAGACTGACAGGTATGAATGCTTCTTGGGCTGGGTACTAGTGAGGTATATGGAAAAACCAATGAGGTCTGCAAAGTTAGAAATTGAATATTATTTGTTTTACAGAACAGGGATAAATCAGTGGAGGGATCAGCTGAAGCCCACCCAGATCTTACAGAATGTCGCCCGATTGAAATCTGTTCCTCCGCCTGTGTACTCGGAAAATGGCACAAAAGCTTCTTTTACAGGCCGGGAGTATTCACTGGAAAGCTTTGGTGAGTCCTATAATAGTCCAGTGCTCAGTATTCTAGAATTCAGACTTTCTCTATCGGCTCCATTGGGGGACACAGACCTTGGGGTATATGCTGTTGTTGCTTGGAGACTTGACACTATGGAAACAAAAAAGTTGGCTCCTCCCAGCAGGATATACCCGCCTACAGAGCCTGAGGTAATCAGTTTTAGCTTAGTGTCTGCAGGAGACAGACGCAGGTCTGGTCAAACCTTTTTTATTTTCCAGATTAGGGACGTTTAGTTTCTTATTCCCTTTTCTTTTCCTGTTTTAGGTGGGGACTCAGGAACATAGCATTCACTGTTTCCCCATTTGCGATTGAGGGGGCACAGGCATCGTAGATGTACTGTCAACACCCTCTCGCCAACGGTCAGCGCCTGGGGTTGTACCTCATGGGTCCGGGTCCCCCACTTTTCCCTGCTCGTCTCGCTGTTACAGCCTGGCATGATGCAGGTGACTAATAGCCGACTGAAGACTTCATTAGGATGGGCCATAAGGTGTTGCAGGCGGCGGTGGTCCAGCCTGCCCCCTGACTGGTTTCTGTGCCCACCCCAGGGACGGCTTTGGTACGTCCCAATGTCTGTGTCCCCCAATGGAGCCAATAGAGAAAAGGAGGTTTTTTGTTCTTACCGTAAAATCCTTTTATCAGAGGATCCATTGACACAGCTCCCACCCTTTCTTTTGGTGTTCCTGGTTTGGTTACCTGTCCAAGGGTGTGTTCAGTTATTTTTTGTTCTTTGGTTACCTCGGACTGTACTGTGTTTTTCTACCTTTCGGTCCTCTCCTACTGCTCTGGGACTAAACTGATTACCTCAGGCTCTGTAGGCGGGTATATGCTGCTTGGAGGGGCCAACTTTTCTGGTTTCCATAATGTCAAGTCTCCTAGCAACAACGGCATATACTCCAAGGTCTGTGTCCCTCAATGGATCCTCCGAGAAAAGGATTTTACGGTAAGAACAAAAAATCTCCGTTTTAATCATTATGTCGCCATGATACAGTTTATTGTTCCTTCCTTAGTTGAATGGATCATGAATAACTTGCCAGAACATGTGTGTACTGTACAAATTTACCCACTTAATTTTTAAAGGTTACTAGAAAGCAATGAAATACCCCTCCCCACACCAGGAGGCGATAGTACATCTAGGGCCTGAGATCGTTCAGGCACATAGGCCCACATTTATCATTGTAAGTGTAAGTGAAGCATTTTTTTACACCTTTTTTGTGTGTGCTGATAATGTGTAGGAGCACCAAATGTATTAAATGTTCACAGAGCATTTGATAAATTTTGGGCAGGTCACATTTTCTCAAATTTCTCTCTTCACATACACTAAAAAGCTACACCAGGTCTTGGATGGTGTCATTTTAGACACTTTTCAGTGGCTTTGCGCCTTTTTTGCGCCTTTTTACAAAAAGGCGCAGTTCATAAATTTCTGTCCACGGCATACGCTGAACTGAAAAGCGTGTACTGCTACTCCAAAACATCTGGAATGACTAAAATATTCCACCACCAAAAGGCGCTAAATAACACTGTGCACCAAAATAGCACCTTTTGTACGGAGAAAAAAAAGGTGTAAACTCATTAATAAATGTCGGCCATTGACTTAATATTCCTAGGTTAATGTGCCCCATCGCTACATAATCTCCAGTGAGAGGGAAATTGTATCTGTAATAGGACTACCGTATATACTCGAATAAAAGCCGACCCGAATATAAGCAGAGGCCCCTAATTTTAACCCAAAAACCCAGGAAAAGTTATTGACTCGACTATAAGCCTAGGGTGGGAAATACATCATCCCCCCCATGTAATCATCCAGACCCCCGTCATCATCCCCCCCCCTTCATCATCACCGCCTGTCAATCCCTTCATCAGTGGTCTTCAACCTGCGGACCTCCAGATGTTGCAAAACTACAACTCCCAGCATGCCCGGACAGCCAACAACTAACCCTCCCCACCGGACAGTCCCTGCAGCATAGATGGCCTGGACCAGCTTACCCTAACTTCCCGCCGAGGGGAGGTGAGTACAAAACAAAAAGGGGGGGGGGGGGATGCTGGATGATGAAGAAGGCCATGCTGGGAGTTGTAGTTTTGCAACATCTGGAGGTCCGCAGGTTGAAGACCACTGATGAAGGGATTGACAGACGGAGAGTTCACTCGAATATAAGCCGAGGGGGGGACGTTTTCAGCACGAAAAATCGTACTGAAAAACTCTGCTTATACTTGAGTATATATGGTACAAAGGACACCTACAATCTGACAAAGGTCCCTAGGGCAGTCTATTACAAATGGCTGTAAGGGCATACCACATTTGTCGGAGTATATTTTTTCTGTGTATAACTAGCAAAAGGTAAAGAATGTTGTTCTTAAAAATTATGATAGTTTATAAATAAAATAATTCCCTTAACATAGTGGTGTTTAAAAAAAATGTAAAAAAATGAAAAATATATAGTGAAATTATGTATATAATTTTTTTTTCTTTTTTCAAAAACTATAATTCATTGAAACTAAACACTAGCGTATGAATAGAAAGTACAGCACAACAGTAAAATAATTTATATACAGTAGTTTCACCAATGCAAAGATAAACCTATTCATGCTGCATCATGGACAGTAAGGCATGTCATGTTGGCTCTTGCATCTTTGCCGATTGACCAAGAAAGTTTCTGAGAAGAGAATCCACGTTTGCTTATTAGCTTTTCTCCAATTGACCCTTATGGGGAAATTCATGGATATGTGCTTGTTTTGCTGGCAGATGTGCCACTCAGCTTAGTATAAATGGTCTAACAGCTGATTTATTGTGCCATGAATCTGTGTATCAATCTTCATGATCCGTAACACAAGTAATACACTACAAATACAGAGAGTAGATTATATACAAATGCCAGAAGTTGAGCTTGATTCCCAGAAAGAAGAGGTTCATGAAAAGTTACATCCTAGGTCCAAGCTGTTCACAATAACAGGGTCTTGATTGTAAAAAATCCCTCAGACAGAGAACAGAACATGTGTAATTCAATAACCTGTTTATTAATAGCAGATTATCATAATGTTTTATGTAGAGGCGAACAAGAAAATACATGAGCACCTTGGACCTGCCAACGAGAGACTCGCTCTTTATATTCTTCGAGGCCAGGGGCTTGTTCCAGAACATGTTGAAACCCGGACGTTATATAGCACCTTCCAACCGAACCTCTCACAAGTAAGTCTGGTTTCTTCTTTGTCTTTGGTGGGAGGCTTTCCTGTCTATATGTGATTTTTTTGTAACAATAGCATTAGACTGTAATGTGAAGATCATGGCCTCATGTTCCCAAATCTTAGATTTTGCCTTCAGGTTAGAAATTGGAGAACTGGTTAAACCTTTTATAGTTGGCCATTTATGGCCACATATGAGTAATAAGCACAGTCTTGTTCTGTGTGCGGGCAACATAGCTACTGTATCACATCCAAAATCTTTAGACTTAAAGGGGTATTCCAACTTTATACATCTTATCCCCTATCAGGTGATAGATGTATGATCGCAGGGGTCCCACCGCTGGCAACTCCCGTGATCTCTGTGCAGCCCTCAGCATTCTGTGCCAGGCGCTGCCTCTGAGATGGGGACGTGATGCCACGCCCCCTCCATTCATGTCTATGGGAGAGGGCGTGACAGGGATAGGGGGATAAGATGTATAAAGCTGGAATACCCCTTTTAAAGTATTCCTATTTTCATTTTTGTTCCATACCACAGTGCTTTACATGGATGGTCATCATTTAAACCAGTCCCTCAAGACACACACTGCAGCCAAACATATAGAGAACCAATGCACCTATTGGTATAGTTTTGCAATGTGGAAGGAAACCCATGCAAACACGAGAAGAACATACACAAGTATGCCATTGCTTTGATTTAAAACAAAAAAAAACATGCTGCAAACAAACAGTGCTAACCACTGGGAAGAGACAAGAATGTTGTTCATTGCCAATGATGTTTAAAAATAGAGAGATGTCCCACCAATAATTGGTCTACCTCTGAGTGCATCCATCCATTGCAGGGCTCAGTAGCTGATCAAGCTAAGAAGCTACATCAGTCACTATAGCTGCTATTATATATTATACTACTGGACCTGGAAATCTGTGTATTTCTTTGTCGTATTAAGTTGTGTATTTTACTTCTACAGGGGAAAATAGAAATGTGGGTAGATGTTTTCCCCAAAAGCTTGGGCCCTCCAGGACCACCATTCAATATTGTACCCCGCAAAGCTAAAAAGTAAGTTGTAAGACCTCTGCACATCCAATTCCACCTTGTGCCTAGATTTTATTCAGAAGCTGGCCAGTAGACCTTGAAGGCCCTGCAACTGGTGTCTCTTGGACCTTGATGATCCATCTATTGGTGCCATTAGATCTTGATGACCCATCTATTGGCGCCAATCGACCTTGTTGATCCTCCTATTGGTGCCATAAGACCTTTTATGACCCACCAATTGGTACTGTTAGACCTTGGTGGTCATTCTATCATGTGTCACAAAGGAAATTGAATGCATTGTATTTTTCAGCTTCATTGCATTGCTAACAAATGATAATGTTATTTCCTCTTTATCCATTCACAGAAGCATGCTTGTTTGGTCACATGTTCTTGTCTATAGCGATTTTTATCTAAAAGGCATCAGCAGTCACAGGATTATTCCAGTGAATTCTAGATAATTCAAATAATTGCACATCTGCCTATTAGTTTCTTATTCCTGCTGAGCCTTTACTTTTGTTACGTTTACTGGGAGCACTTTACCTGTGATATAGTCTATGTTTAGTACTTTAGTACGAGCTACGTATTCATGTTGCCTTGCATTTAGGATAAATATTATAACAGTACAATCTGTATGTGTTTTGTATAGCTATGTGCTTCGTGTGATTGTTTGGAATACCAAAGACGTGCTGCTTGATGAGAAGAGTATTACTGGAGAAGAAATGAGTGATATCTATGTAAAAGGGTAAGTTATAACCCTGTAGTTGAGAAGCGGTATAGAATTATAAAAAAAAAAAAAGTTAATATTCTGTAATTGTTTCCAAAGTTTTGCTGTGAGCCAGGTTCACCACACTAAACCCAGTACACTGGGATATAGTGTGGGTGAACAGGATTCTTACGATGGGTCACTTACTTATTTTGGTCCACTGGCTGCCGAGATATTTGCTTGTAAAATTCCGATATTTCAACTCCATGTCCTAGTGATGTGGAGTCACAGGACACGTGAGTGCAGCACTCTGTCTGCAGAGCGCATGCGCCAGAAGATTTCAAACAGCTCTCACGTCCTGATGACTTGAGAGCTCAGAAGAGCGCTCTGCTGTTTGAAATCTTCCAGCACATGCGCTCTATAGACAGAGCTCTGCGCTCATGGGACCTGTGACTCCACATCACTAGGACATGGAGTCTAAGATAATGAATATGCTTATGGTGTGGGCGGGCTTAGTACCTTACCTCTGGAGGCAGAGGTGGCCAGGCGGCTGGGGAAACATCTTCAAAGCGCTACTCATGGATGAAATACAGTAACTTTACTGGCAAATATGTCGGCAGCCAGAGGACCAAAATAAGTAAGTGACCCCTCGTTAGAATCCTGTTTACCCACACTATAACACAGTTTGTTGGGTTCAGTGTGGGTGAACCTGGCTGACAGTTTTCCTTTAAGGGTTTCTCTACCTTCAGTCTTTTGTGCCCTCAGAGTAACAATGTAATGTACATTGTCTGGTCTCTGTTGGGTACAGCAAGATTTAGATATTTCACTACTTGCATAGGAGAATGTACTGTATAAGAAAATAAAGTACCTCCTTGGCTTTACTAGATAGGTATAAGTTCCTCTAAATCTGGATATGTTTAAAGCCGGTTTCGTGCTGCCATAAAATGGACTACAAAATCAACTGGTGCCAGAAAGTTAAACAGATTTGTAAATTACTTCTATAAAAAAAAAATCTTAATCCTTCCAGTACTTATTAGCTGCTGAATACTACAGAGGAAATTCTTTTCTTTTTGGAACACAGAGCTCTCTGCTGAATCACAAGCACAGTACTCTCTGCTGACATCTCTGTCCATTTTAAGAACTGTCCAGAGTAGGAGAAAATCCCCATAGCAAACATATGCTGCTCTGGACAGTTCCTAAAATGGACAGAGATGTCAGCAGAGAGCACTTTGCTCATGATGTCAGCACTGTGTTCCAAAAAGAAAATAATGTCCTCTGTAGTATTCAGCAGCTAATAAGTACTGGAAGGATTAAGATTTTTTTTAATAGAAGTAAGGTACAAATCTGTTTAACTTTCTGATATCAGTTGATTTAAAAAAAAAAAAAAAAGTTTTCCATCGGAGTACCCAGTTAATGAAGCTTGGTTTGAAGGTTAATTATATGCCCTATTACACAGGGCAATTGTCAACCAAGCAGGCCAGCTGGCCGATATTGCCTTGGGTAATAGGGCCAGTAATGAGCCGACGAAGGACCAAACAATTTTATGTCAGCTTACCATTGTTTTAATATGTTAAAAAAAAAATTCTCATCTCCATGTGTATGGGGATATGCAGCCCACAAATGAGGATTGAAGCAAAGAGTCACACACATTATCCAGCGATAGTTTGTGCAGCCCTCCCCGTGTAGTGACCGAGCCTTTTAATAGGCTCTTTAATTAGGCTCTGATCTATATGTTTGCCATGTATGATGGCCCAAAGTCTGTTTCCACAGAGCTATTTGGGAGGTCCAAGTGTAAATGCAGTGTATATTGAAGACATAATTGATTTTCAAACGTAAATGTCTAAGTTTCCATGTTAGATGTTGCTTGACGTGTACATAAAACAGACACTGCAAGCACAGTGTGAATACACCCTTTGGGATATCAAGAAGTTTAGCATTCAACCATGCAGGTGAAAGCAGCCAAAAGTTAAGCATCCCATTTAAGATCCTTTTGTTCCTCTTTAATGGGGAAAGGGAATAGATATTTGTTCAGTGATTTCCCCTGCGTAGGTACAGTATGGTGGGTGGTTGAGTAGTTTTCCTACATAAGGTAATGTTCTGTATCTGTAATATAAAGTATAATGACTTAATGAACTGGTGACAAGGTAAAGGACCAGAACCAACTCTTAATATAGCAGGGTTTGCTGTTTGCTTTGGCTAAATTAGCACCAGATGAGCGCTGGCAACTGGGGATCTCGCCAGTCCCGTGTCTCGAGACTTAAGCTTCCCTTACTAGTTACTTGATTTCATGGCTGGTCTGAAAAGATCAGTATGTGAAATAAGGCTGAGCTGGACACTTTTATACACACACTCAGAGCTTGTAATCAGTACAGACTTTTTGGAAGGTACCAAAAGCGCCAGTTATCGAGGTCACCTAAAACCCAAATATGTTTGCATATTACTTTCAGTTGGATTCCTGGCAATGAAGAAAATAAGCAGAAAACAGATGTGCACTATCGGTCACTGGACGGTGAAGGAAACTTTAACTGGCGATTTGTTTTCCCATTTGAATATCTTCCAGCGGAACAGCTCTGTGTTATTTCTAAAAAGGTGGGCCCGTGAAACATTGTCGTGCCTGTATTAAATATGTTAAGCGTAAAGCACCGGATTTCTGTGTGCGGTAGACATTTACTCCTGTAGAGGCCAGGATAGTGTATTCAGATTTCAAGTCTTCCTAAAAGTAACTTTTAGCTTGGCCAACTTTCCTAGAGAAGCATATTCTAGCCAAAGAAACGACTAAGTGGAGAAAAGCATAAATGACATGTATATAAGTATTCTGATCTAAACTGTGGTCACTGTGATCATCGCATTCAGGCAGCTAGAATTATTTCACAGTCAAGTAGCATTTGCTATGTATATCTAGGGGTTGTAGAGTTCAAGGTGTAGTCCCAGCTTAAGAAATTAAGGCACATCAGCAGGGTGTATCATTACTTCATGATCGGGGAAGGTCAGTTCTGGTTGACTTCCACCATATAGATCCAGAAGCCTTTTCAGTCTTTTTTTGTGTACATTTCGTGATGATTGATCACTGATCAGGGGACTAAGGTTTGGCTTCATTTAAGTTTCATAGTGGAATATACAGTGGATGGGTAAAAATATCCTACCAATATGCCAGAACTATTTTTAGTTGGAAACCCCATTTAAATTAGTCTTAGACCTTTTTATAGTTGAATACCTTTTTAGTGTGCAAGTCATGGATTCCCAACTTCTTTAAAGGGGTACCCCACCCCTAGACATCTTATCCCCTATCCAAAGGATAGGGGATAAGATGTCTGATCGCAGGGGTCCCGCCGCTGGGGACCCCCGTAATATAACATGCGGCACCCACCTGTTACTGCTCCGGAAGCGCTGGAGGGTCTGGCTCCCGACCACGGGAACGGAAGATTGTGACGTCACGACTCCGCCCCCGTGTGGCGTCACGCCCCGCCCCCTCAATGCAAGTCCATGGGAGGGGGGGGTGACAGCAGTCACGCCCCCTCCCATAGACTTGCATTGAGGGGGAGGGGCGTGACATCAAACGGGGGTGGAATATTGACGTCACGATCTTCCGTGGTCGGGAGCCAGACCCTCCAGCGCTTCCGGAGCAGTAACAGGTGGGTGCCGCCTGCTATATTGCGGGGGTCCCCAGCGGCGGGTCCCCAGCGGCAGGACCCCTGCGATCAGACATCTTATCCCCTATCCTTTGGCTGGGGGATAACATGTCTAGGGGTGTAGTACCTCTTTAACATAAAAATGACTCTATTATTGAATGTTTCTTAAAACCATAAGGGATACACAGACAGGCAACTGACATGTGTAGTGCTGCATACAGCCCATAGTCATAGCATTAAATACCTTTTATAAATCAGTTCACTGTATATAGTAAACTTTTTTTTTTTTTTTTTTTTTTATAACTGTGCCTGGTTCTTTGAAAGACGCCAACAATATATTTTTTGGTTTTAATACATTTTTATTTAACCAGGTATATAGAACATACATATAAAATTAAAAATATAATTTGCATATAATATTACAGATATGTTCCTTAAAGAGAATAAATCTCTAGTGTTCCAAATGTTCCCACTTTTTATACCGTATATCATTCTATAACTATCTCTAGCTTAAAGGGGTTATCCAGGAAAAAACTTTTTTATATATCAACTGGCTCCAGAAAGTTAAAATGATTTGTAAATTACTTCTATTAAAAAATCTTAATCCTTTCAGTACTTATGAGCTTCTGAAGTTGAGTTGTTCTTTTCTGTCTAAGTGCTCTCTGATGACACGTGTCTCGGGAACCTCCCAGTTTAGAAGCAAATCCCCATAGCAAACCTCTTCTAAACTGGACGGTTCCCGAGACACGTGTCATCAGAGAGCACTTAGACAGAAAAGAAGAACCTTAACTTCAGAAGCTCATAAGTACTGAAAGGATTAAGATTTTTTAATAGAAGTAATTTACAAATCTGTTTAACTTTCTGGAGCCAGTTGATATATTAAAAAAAAAATAATAATTTCTGGATAACCCCTTTAAGTCAATTGCTTTTTCCCATTTTAGCAATGTATCTGTTCTATTAATAAATTTCTGTAATGTAGGCGGTTTAGATTCTTTCCACTCTTGAGTCATTAACTTTCTAGAAATATATAGTAAACAAGATACTGCTATTTTAGGATTCTTATCCAGTAGGAGATCTTTAGTATATCCGAATATACAAATTTTAGGATCATATGGGATTTTTACATTAAAAGCCTGTTCAATAGCTATGATAACCTAAATACAAAATTCTTCTAAATGAGGGCAATTCCATAGCATATGTAAGAGATTGGCCTCCTCATTTAGACATCTGGGACAAGCAGAATTCGATGCAAGTCCAATTCTATGTAAAAAGGCGGGGGTTTGATAGTCTCCCACTCTCTCCCGGAGACTGCTCAGGATAAACTCAAATTGACCTTCATTTATATCTACTTCCCTCTGCCATCGAGTGAAGGCAGGTACAGGATGGCTTTCTTGGAATTTAGCAAGCAACGTTCATGGTTAACAATTAAATCCACAGCTACATCTCTACCTATCTGTATTGTTGAGTATTTTTGTTCGGCACCCACAGCATGCCTCAGTTGTAAATACCGATAAATACTGAATATTATATTCCTCTTGAAGCTCATTAAATGACTTCAAAAACCCATCTTAAAATAAGTCTTTAAGCCATCGAATCCTAGCTTTTTTCCAAAGTCCGAAATCAGATAGCTTCTGTCTCTTTCAATGCAAAATTATCCCAGAGAGGAATGTATACAGCGAAGTTACCCACCTACCCAATCGGTTTTACTTTATTCCACATTTTCACACTATCAATTTCGTAGATGGAAAATGCGGCTTTCTTAAAAAGTGTCCATTCTCCAATGGGATGATGAATCTTTCACAAGATAGGTAATTCTGAATAATTTTGGCGGATGAAGTTTTCAATTTACCCCCTGCCTAATTTAGCAGATGTTGCGATTGGGATGCCAAAAAATAACCAGGGATTGGGTAATGACAATCCACCTATGTCCTTAGGTAAAGAAGTTCTAATTTTGCATAATGGTGTGGACAAAGATAAATATAACAGCGTTTATTCAAAAATTGCTTTTAATTCAGATATAAAATGTAAATATATATAAGTAAAATAGTAGCAAAATATCACATTATACTGGCATTTATCTAATGAAGATCTCACTGGGCCCTAGTGAGGTATCAAAGAATATGTGAATAAATTAATATTTAAATAAGTCCATGAATCTGCAGATAAAAAAATATAAAAATAAAAATACCAATAAAAAAATAATTCCGTGAAAAATGTATGGATTTGTAACAAAGTGATTGTAACATAAAGTCAATGAAAAAATTATTAAAAAGTTGATGAATGAATGATACAGAGTATCTCTCACCAATGCTTCTGGCTTGGTCTGTTGTAGTAGATGGGTCGCAGCCTTATGATCCTCATGTGCCCCAATGGGTGGAAGGGGGGCACAAATGGGTAGATCTCCCTTAGCAGCCCCGTTGGCAGGGGGGCGCAGATGGATGTTGCGTATCGTGAGCTCCGATGGCAGGGGAGCAAGCGGCAGTTGCAGCGCTCGGGACCTCGTTCGCTTACCGGCTTAGCACAGACGGCACTAGTCTGGCACTCCGGCAGGAGTGTCAGTCGGCTCGGGTGCGACAACGGGTCTGCTGGTGATGGTACTCCGGGAGCAATGGAAGGTCTGGGATTGGCGTCCCACGTGGAAGCAGGAGATGAGGCTATGCGATGCAATGGATGGTACGGTTACAGCCAGGCAGGGCGGAGTAGAACAAGTTTAACTCCTCAGTTGCTGAGGTATTTGCAGATGGACGCTGGTGGTGACTGTGTGAATAGTGCCAGATTTCTAGACTCGTTTCGGGGTACTGGGAAACAAAGACCTCCGACCCCTTCCTCAGTAGAAATTTGTATATGGAAATGTACACATTTCTACTGAGGAAGGGGTCGGAGGTCTTTGTTTCCCAGTACCCCGAAACGCGTCTAGAAATCTGGCACTATTCACACAGTCACCACCAGCGTCCATCTGCAAATACCTCAGCAACTGAGGAGTTAAACTTGTTCTACTCCGCCCTGCCTGGCTGTAACCTTACCATCCATTGCATCGCATAGCCTCATCTCCTGCTTCCACGTGGGACGCCAATCCCAGACCTTCCATTGCTCCCGGAGTACCATCACCAGCAGACCCGTTGTCGCACCCGAGCCGACTGACACTCCTGCCGGAGTTCCAGACTAGTGCCGTCTGTGCTAAGCCGGTAAGCGAACGAGGTCCCGAGCGCTGCAACTGCCGCTTGCTCCCCTGCCATCGGAGCTCACGATACGCAACATCCATCTGCGCCCCCCTGCCAAGGGGGCTGCTAAGGGAGATCTACCCATCTGTGCCCCCCTTCCACCCATTGGGGCACATGAGGATCATAAGGCTGCGACCCATCTACTACAACAGACCAAGCCAGAAGCAGTGGTGAGAGATACTCTGTATCATTCATTCATCAACTTTTTAATAATTTTTTCATTGACTTTATGTTACAATCATTTTGTTACAAATCCATACATTTTTCACGGAATTATTTTTTTATTGGTATTTTTATATTTTTTTATCTGCAGATTCATGGACTTATTTAAATATTAATTTATTCACATATTCTTTGATACCTCACTAGGGCCCAGTGAGATCTTCATTAGATAAATGCCAGTATAATGTGATATTTTGCTACTATTTTATTTATATATATATATTACATTTTATATCTGAATTAAAAGCAATTTTTGAATAAACGCTGTTATATTTATCTTTGTCCACACCATTATGCACCATTGGTGAGGTCCTAGAGGCATAAGCTATAGGTTTTATCAATTTACATTATTGTTGCCGGTGGGGTCCGGCTTTAGCTTCAATTGCCTCGGTCCTTCTGTTGTGAGCTGCACCTTATTTTTAAGTTCTAATTTTAGCTTTGGTTCGGTTTCGGCCATTCCAAATAAAGTCTCTAAATTGCATATTCATTGTTTGGAACAAATTAGTGGAAATCCATACCGGGGAATTATACAGTATATATAATAATTTTTGCATATAACTCATTTTGATAAGGTTGACACGACCTACCACTGATAAAGGAAGTCGACGCCAAGCCAGGGTTTTACGTTTAAATCTATTCAACAATGGAGTCATATTTAATGCTTCAAAACCATTTACAAAAGGGGAGATTTTTATACCTAAATAGTTTATTTGAATTACACACCTCTTCATTAACCTAGATTTTATCAACTTCTTGATCTAGACATTTAGAATGACTTTTGCCGATTAAGGCAGATCCCAGAGACTTTCCCAAATTGCCAACAATATAAAGAATGATGAAGCTCTGTGATATGTATTCATCAATTATAACTGTGCTTTTAAGTATATTTTAATAAGAACAACTAAAACCTTTGTATCCTTGTGAACACTCACACATCTAACATAGTGGAACTCTGGAAGTCTGTAACAAGGCACTTATTTAGATATAGATTTAGATAACTGGTGTCATCTCATCTGTCCTTGGGCTCAGCAGCACCCCCTATAGTTGTATCCCTGTATAGTATGCCTATATCTGCATATGTCATCCTGGACATTTCAGTTTTTTTTTTTTTTACTATTGTTTTGTAAAACTAATTTCCATCCAAAATCTAAATATAATCACATTAGTAAATTAGAAGTTACAGTGACAGCCAAAAATGGCATCCAGTCCAGTAGCACACTTTCTTTGGACCACCAGAAAAAGGGATTCTGAAAATCCAATGCAGATTGAGTTAATGTATATCCCACCATATACAATAAACAAGTTTGTCCTCCTTTTCACATGTTAAACACATCTTATATGTTGTACAAGAAATTGGACCTTATAGTCAAAATTACTATAAAAAAAATACCTTCCTTTTTATTAGATAAAAATACAAGTAGAAATGCTATCATAATATGACAGAGATATTGATGACCAATACCCATCAGGATAGCAAAATACAACAGGCAATATGATGTATATATAAACTGTTGTGCATACCTGTTATTATCATGCTAAATCAACTGGGCCCTGACAGATGGATATACCAAGAGGTGGCTGTTGAAGATGAGCGAAGTTCCAATGATTCGATTCATCAAGAACTTCTCGGGAAAAGGTGGATACAGTCCTAGAAGACTCTCCTAGGACTGTATCCACCTTTTCTAGCCCACCGGAGCACCTGAAAGCTGAACTAATTTATGCCGGCTAAAGTCAGCAACTGTTGAGCCGAGAAGTTCGTGACTAATCGAATCACTGTAACTTTGCTCATCTCTAGTGGCTGTTAAGCATTGTTTCATCACAAATGCTTTACTTGTGGTAGACAGAATGCCCAAGTGAAATCCTCTATATCCTGCGGACCCCAATGTGCGTTTTGATATTCCCAGTCATTGGACATCATTAACTTTAACTATAAGTCATTATTATGGTCTAATAGCTTTCACACAATTTGTTAGTCACCTGTATAATATAGACCCTAGTGCAAGTGATCATATCCAAAATCAGATCCGGATGTAGCGTCTTCTGCTGGATCTTGGGAATCCATTATTGTGTCAGATGCCAGACGCACCAGTACTACCCTGTCTATATCAAATTTGTCAAAAATCACTGCAATGCATGCAGCTTAGTTCTCCCCATCAAAACAATAGTTGCCACAGTAGGACCCACTGGGTTCATCAGACCATGATTTTCTTATTTTTACAACTGGTCCAGTCATTCATTGTGTTATCCATTATGTTTAAAAAGTAGCAGATTTCTACTCTTCAGTCTTTATCTCCAGTTTGCAGTTCTCCCAGAGCTGGTGGGCAGAGCTCCCTCTTCCTTCCTCCATAGACATGTATTGTTGTCTTGCAGACACAGGACAAAGCTGAGCTGATTTTTAGAGAAGACTTGAGCAGCAGGAGGAGGAAGGAAAAAACATTTGAAAACCATTTTTGTCTAAAAACATATATTACAAAGTTTCTTATATTTGCTTGTACTATTGATCTATGCAAAGTTTGTTCACATGAGCGTGCCTATTTAAGGCTATGTTCACACTTGCATTGTTGTTTTTGTTCATAACTGTTTTCTGCTATATATTTGTTCAACCGAAAATGTAAATTTTTCCTTTTAAATTAAATGTGGATGTGATATGTTATTTTTATCTATAATTTTTAGGAACATTTTTGGAGCCTTGATAAAACAGAATTTAAGTTACCTCCAAAATTATTACTTCAAATCTGGGACAATGACAAATTCTCCTTGGATGACTACTTAGGTATGGATTTCCTGGTCACAGTTCTGAGTGTTATATTTGTATCATTTGCTCTATGCAAATCTTTAAATACAATAAGGTGCACTAGTGAATAGAAGTTCTTCCCACCATATAGTTCCCATAACTGAGGATCATTTGCTATCTGTATGTTGTGCCTGGTAACTGGCTAAAACAACAAATTATTTTAGGACTATCATGAACTGTTATTTGTCAGTCACTCAGACTCGATGCCAAGTCAATGCCAGTGTAGCGGTCCAAAGGAGGAGATCAGTCTTGTTTTGAAATGCATATATTTTATTGGACCTGTATATATATAAAAAAAAACTTGTACAACTGTGTCCCTGCAACCAACAAAATTCTTCTAGTTCACAATGATTTTCTTGTTTCAGCAACTCGCAATGCTCCTCCTCAAATGGGTATTCTGAACTCGAAGGTTATCCCCTATAGATCGGATAGAGAATAGCAAGGTGATTCGTGGGGGTCTAATGAGAATGAAGGAAGGAAGAAGGAAGACTGTAACATAGAGTACTGCGTACGTGCAGCCAGCAAAACATTCATTCACTATGAGGCTTATGCTCAATGCCCTGCAATATTTGGGAGCCCCATGGAGAATGAATAGAGTGCTGGCCATGCACGATTATTGCGCTCCATTTATTCTGATGACAATTTTCCTTTCTCAGCAGTTGGACCCCCATTCATTGGCTTGTTTTTCCCTATCCTGTGGTTAGGGGATAACTTTGAAAAATGGGTAGGGGATAACTTTTAATGTCCTGTCAGATAGATGCAAGGACATGAACACTACCCATTATATTCTGGTTTTGGGAGCTATAAACTCTTGATGTAAACTAGGTCTATAAAATCAGGTCTTGTAGAGCAATTTATTGGAGAACCTATACTACAATCCATGAGTACACACAGTGCAAAATAAAGCCCTTGACAATCAGCTTATTTTATGTATGATGCATGAATTGGCATGGTGCGATCAGGCAGATTGAGAAGGTTACCACATGTTATCATTTCTATTCTCATTTCTTATTCATGACACAATAGACTCTCAATTTTTATGGAGATCAGCATCTGCTTTTAATTTGTCGACAGCCAACCAGGTGAGGCTTGTGGTTACCATTAGCGAGACCCCACTGGCCTTGATCCTGATCATTTGCTCCACTAAAATACATGTATGGCAAACCATATGTTCTGTGCGCTTATGGACGGCAAGCTGAGGTTCCCCAGGGAGAGGCTGTAAATTAGAAGAGACACTTTTACTAGTGTAGCACTGAGTCATAGAAAGCTTTTACCAAAATTATTATTTCAACAGTAACCTGTTAGTATGTCGATGTTTGACCTGGTCCACCACAAAGAGGTGCACATCCCATTAATCAAAAATGTATCAATTAAAACGTCTAGAGGAGCTGGGTGACATGGTCATGGGTTTGGGGTAAATGGATGCACGCAATGCTAAAACTTTAAATTTTACTATGAAATTAATTAAAATAACTGCCTACTGTATTTGAAGGGTTGTTGTTGTTTTTGATTTACAATGCAAAGAGAATGAAGTCTGGCACTGCTGCCACAAAGATACACACAGTCCTTTCTTTATACTAAACTTCAACAGGTGACCGTATGCTATTGTAATCAGAAACTCATGGTGGTACTACAGCCAACCAAATATATAGAGTGTTCAAATGTGATCACCCCCTGTGCAACTACATTCCCCTCCTTGACCCCACCCTGTGTCACTACATTCCCCCTCTTGACCACCCCCCTGTGTCACTACATTCCCCCTTGATCACCCCCTGTGTCACCCCCCATCACTCCCTGTGCCACTTTATTCCTCTCCTTGATCCTCCCCCTGTGCTACTTTATTCCCCCTTATCATCTCCTTTGCTATTCTATTCCCCACTTTATCACCCCCATTGCCACTTCATACCCCCTCGATCACCCCTGTGCCACTCAATACCCTCCCCTGATCAACCCCTGTGCCACTTCATTCTCCCCCTTGACCCCACACTGTGCCACTTAATCCCCTCCCTGTTCTCCCCTGTGTCACTTCATCTACCGCCCCCCATGCTATTTCATTCCCCACTGGCCTCAGTTCAGCTGTATGGCAGGTGCAGGCTCGGCAGAAGTCCTTGCAGCCATAACCACAGCTTACTGCTTTAAAGCGGCCACGCTGCCGGCTGCCAGTTCAAGATCAGTAGTAGAGATGAGCGAAGTTACAGTGATTCAATTCGTCACAAACCTCGTGGCTCGTCAGTTGCTGACTTTACCATGCATAAATTAGTTCAGCTTTCAGGTGGGTTGGAAAAGGTGGATACAGTCCTAGGAGACTCTTCTAGGACTGTATCCACCTTTTCCAGCCCACCAGAGCACCAGAAAGCTGAACTAATTTATGCAGGATAAAGTCAGCAACTGCCGAGCCGTGAAGTTTGTAACGAATCAAATCACTGTAACTTCGCTCATCTCTAATCAGTAGCATGGGCCATGGCCACTGGAGAGTAGTGACCAGTTGTGACTACTGCGGTGGTATGGTCGCGCGAAACATCTGGGGTCTGCTGCTGACACACTGTGTTGCAACACCCACTTTGGAAAGCACTGCCCTACAGCATAACCAGGTTGTAAAAGCTAGGGGCGATTGGCAAGAGATTTAGTAGAATATACAGGAAGGATCCTTTATTACATAAGGGAGGAAAACACACAAGTTAGATCTTTTTGAAGGAATAGAGCCGAGAACCGGACATTCGAATGACAGTAACTAAAAATTAATGGGAAATAAATTTCATAGGGCTTATTAAATAGGAAAGAAAACACAGTTATAATGGCATATACTACAAAGTGTTCATTCTTTTATGAAATGTTGCAATATAAAATTTGCTGTCTCATGGCCTATAAAAACCTTTCCTTTTTTGCTCTATTTATAGGCTTTGTTGAACTTGATTTGCACCGCACAATACTACCAGCAAAAACCTCACAGAAATGCAACTTGGATATGATCGATCTCCCTCATCCTTCCAAGGTTTCCTCTCTCTTTGAACAGAAGTCCATGAGAGGGTGGTGGCCGTGCTATGCTGAGAAGGAAGGAAAACGTATCTTGGCTGTAAGAATTCATGTTGGTTATCTTTATCTCAGTGTAGGAGCAGCAGTTCTTGTGTTCATATTTCCAAAAATGTATTAGGTTAAAAGAGAATATCTGACTTAGCCCTTTCATAAAAACATTCATTTTTTTAGTCTTTTTTTTCCTGAATACAAAGTGGCATGCATTCAGCCTGTTATTCCTACCCTAGAAGCTACTCTCCACAGTGAAGTAACCTCTGTAATATGGTAACCGTTGGTACATGTCACAATTTTTATTTTCTGTAGGATTATGGCCCCATAGACTAAGTGGCATATTATGCCTCTCTACAATTCAGAGATTGTACAGAGCTGTAGTATGGCCATATATACCTTTTGACTTCTTTCTACTGCTTGTCTGGTTTATCTGACCATGCACTGTTAATGGGGAACTGCTATACTCTATGGATTATTATCTCTCATTTCTTGATATGAAAATAAAGCTGTCCACACGTGGCCGGTTTACCACAAGCAAAACTCTTGTTTAGCTTAGATTTCACACTAAGAAGCAGTCTATAATGTGTTTTTCTAACAGAAAATGTCTGTTTTATCGACCTTTAAATTTCCTCTTGGAAAAGGAAAGGAGGATATCTGACTGCTTACAACCCTCCTACACCTATGGGGCATAGGACACGTCCTACTGAGATCATATGTATCTGGGAGGCAACTACCTATCCATGGCTGCCATGGAGAGGTTGTCCTAAAGAAGGAGATAGATGTGGGGAGGGTGGATCTGTTGAAAATGATGCAACAACCCCTTTTGTTGTACCTATTACATACATATGTGGATTGCACAGGTATTTGGTTTTATAAAATCAAGACAGCCAGTTCTGGGAATTGATATAGAAAGGTTACAGAACCCCTACAGAGGGGTAAGGGGGAAGGTGGACTTGCAGACACTTCTCCTTAAGCCTACTTCTTGGCCTTGCAGCTGCAACATATGTGGGGTTGGGATAGAGGCTCCAATGACGTGCAATACTCATAGCTGTGACCATATCATGGTCATACTTTACTCTGAGACATTGGAATCCCTGAGATTTTGAATGGCAGGGTAGGGTGTCAAACTTGTTTTTCATTCAAAAACTTTGGTAGTGACTACGTGGTCCACAGAGTATTTTAAAGGCCACATCTATACCACTGTTTGGGATTCTCCTTGCAATTATAGACTGCCAATTACTACCTTTTGTAAGTATTCCAAAGAATGGCAATATGTAGGCTTATGGGGAGTTTCCCAGCTTTTTTTTAGATGGTGTGCTTTTGAACAGATTCGTGACTGATTTGTCATTCCTGGCAGGGAATTTTATCACTCTTTACAGCAGAGGCAAGCCTTTTATGTTTTTGGTAGCCATAGCCTTAACATTTAGTCTAAAGAGATGTGGTCTCCAACTCTGGTAATCTCACATCTCTTTTCTTATCCTGGACATTTTGATGTGTAAACATCCTATGTACAGCAAAAAAATGTGGGAGCAATTGGTAGGCCCCATTGAAGATGATCAGTGGACACAACCCTCTCTGTGAAGCACATAGTTTCTTATATTCATTAAGTATATTGAATCCCCAAGGGATTTCTTTGGGATGGGGAAGATTCATCAAGATCTGTGCTGAGGAAAAGTTGACCAGTTTCCCATTGCAACCAATCAGATCGCTTATTTCATGTTTTAAAGGCCTTTGCAAAAATGAAAGAAGCAACGTGATTGGTTTCTATGGGCATCTGGTCGACTTTTCCTCTGCACACATTTTAGTGAATCTCCCCCATAGGCATTAGGGATGATTCTAATTTCTCACACTGTAAATTTCCACGGGAAGATTTACTGCATGTGGTTTTGAAGCTTTAGAAAGATTTTGGGAGTCTGTGTGGCTGCTATTGATCATTTTTACTCAATAACTGTTGCATCAATGTCTCCCTTTGTTTGTGTGTTGGACTATGTGGAGGATCTCACTGTGACCAAGCCACATATACCCACAAATGCCAGACTGCTCTATATGGTTCAAAAAACTCATTCGCACAGCATTGGTTAGATGAGCCTAGTCCTACCTTGTGAGAATTGGACCAAGTTAATTGGTTGGTTAAGTTGGAAGGAGCCAATCAGATTCCAGCTGATTTCAACCTATTTAGTTATGTTGTTTCGGCTATTTCATGATCGGCACTGCTATCCTTTTTGTTTCTCCTAATACATGATGGTCACAGTGTTGACTTTCAATACAATATTCCTCTTTTTCCATATATATAATATAATATAATGCTTATGTATATACCTTTTTTTTCTTTGAGGACTGTCACAGAGCATGTTGAAGATTATAGACTACATGATTTTTGTCTATTTTGTTATCCGTTCGTTACTTTTGTATGATATATGTTTTGTACCTATTTTTTTGTGGGGTATTTCGCTATTTAGTGATGTCCTCAGGCTTTTGGTTGTGTTTTTCCAAGGTCTCCAGAAAATTACAAAAAAAATCTAAATTAACAAAAGATATATTTTAGATAGATAGAATTTAGGAATCCTGTTTAAACTGTGTAAATATAAGTAACATTACACCCTGTGCGTTAGTATAAATACTGTATGAACTCACATGAAATGAAGTCCCCACAAGAGCATAATTGTTTATACATTTCTGTATATCTAAAAAGATTGAAGAGAGCCATCTGAATAACTCGATGGCTAGTTGGTATAGGTATTGTTGCCATTATCTGAACTATTGCAGCTCGCACACGCGTTGACCTCCAGGAGCCTCCAAAAGAGATCTTTGCTTAAAAGCTAAAATGCATTATTTTCTCTAAACAACCAGAACACAATGTTTAGTGAGATGTCATGAATCTGTTTTCATTTGCCAAAAGGGAAAAATCGAGCTGACGCTGGAAGTGCTAAATGAGAAAGAGTCAGAAGAAAGGCCAGCTGGCAAGGGACGGGATGAACCCAACATGAACCCCAAGTTAGATCCACCAAAGTAAGAACTTTTTCCTATTCTTAGAGTAACGTGCTCTGCATTCGGATCTTCTCCCAGACTTCTCCAGAACCCGGTTCTGACTAGATAACAAACTATTCTGATCATTCTTCTGGTTCCTGGTTTTTCTCGTCCCCTCTTTCTTAGTCGTCTATCTTTTTATGCGTTGTTGTTTGACAGCTGACATTTGTCCTTTTTCTTCCTCGCAGAGTTAATTATTAATTGAGTTGCATTATTTTCCACAACGTAAAGTACCGAACTCTTTTTCTTTCTCTCTGTTTGTTCCTGTGATTAATATTGTTTCTTTCTAAATGCAGCCGACCAGAAACCTCTTTCCTTTGGTTCACAAACCCATGCAAGACAATGAAATTCATTGTGTGGCGCAGATTCAAATGGATCTTCATTGGTATCATCGTCTTGATTTTAGTGCTGCTGTTCATCGGAGTGTTCTTGTATTCTTTGCCGGTAGGTCATCTGGAGCATACATTTTTGGATAAAATTTACAGTCTTTAATATCAGACAGATAGAATAATATATTGTATGTACCAATTCACTATGGTGAATGAATCCATGCATTCTTTCTTATTTAAAAAGTGCAAAATTGTTGAGGTTTTTTAAAGTGAATTATATAGAAAACTTATATGTTAATGTCATAGTTTAAGAGTTTTGTCTTCTATATTTTATTGTCATCCTATATTAAGCCTAACACTTTTATATATTTTCACATTATTATTCTTTTTTTCATAATTTTTTTTTTTATTATTATTTATTTATTTTAATTATTTTATTAATACATTTTTTTTTTCTTACTTCTATTACAGGGCTACATTTCCATGAAGATCGTGAAACCATTTTAATAGAAAATACAAACTTCAGCTGAACAATCTTGAGATTAGTATTTGTCTCTCCCAGTGGTGGCCTGGAACTTGGAAGAAGACCTTCTTAATAGATGTAACCTTGTTCACTTGTCTGCTAAATATAATAAATGGGTGCGACTTATAACCAAGGTTAGAGAAGGTTCATAGGGTCATGACTTGTGTTGCAAGTCTATTTTTTCAACAAAATACTTTTCACAAGTCCACCTCAGGTGTAGGTTCCCAATGTATGCACTCATTGCTTTCTCCTCGACATAACTTATATCTATTCATTTTTACTAAAAAGACGGATGTTCTCAGACAAAAATCCTGTCTCATGGAATGTGTAAAAGTGCAATAATATTATTACAACTGTACATGTACAGAGGTCAAAATACAAAGCACCGTTATTTGCACCGTTATATTTGTATACTTTTTATATGCGATTTTTTTCAATTGTAAAATTGATGTACACGCTAAATAAATAGCACTATTTTCCACTTTTTCTGACTGATTCTTTTTGATTCTACTCTGTGTTAAAAGGGTACTCCGGTGGAAAACTTTTCTTTTTTTTTTTAAATCAACTGGTGCCAGAAAGTTAAACAGATTTGCAAATTACTTCTATTAAAAAATCTTAATCATTCCAGTACTTATTAGCTGCTGAATACTACAGAGGAAAGTGTTTTCTTTTTTTCACTGGCTTAAAGGGGTTATGCGGCTGTTTTTTTTTTTTTTTTTTTTTTTTCTTGTAGTTTTTCAAATATGCCCATTCTGTCAGCTATTAAAAGAAAACAAAAACTTTAATTATCTCCTTGGTGCCTTCGGCATCCTGTTTCCGACCTATGGTGCTATCCTCTTGGTGCTGGGCATCGATCCATCACAGAGCAGCTTAGTGAATCGCTGAGTTGGTTGGCTGAGCGCAATTGTGACTTATTGAGCACCGGCACCATAAAGAAGAATGGGGCTCAGTCAATCACTGAGAGATACCGCTGCAGCCCGCGATTCGCTGAGCTGCACTGTGACTGATCCTCCAACCCCTGATACCAGAAAGACGATTGCAATGTTAGCAGTATGTCAAGTAAGTGTTGGAGTTAAGTAAAGGTTTGTTTTATTTACATTTTAAATCTAACATTGAGCATATTAACCCCTTCCCGCAAATGGATGTCTATGTACATGGCAGAAGTGGAAATTCTGGAGCCAAACGTGCCCGGGGGAGACCACCTACTTCGCAGCAGCCTACCTTTCTAGGAGGTAGTGGAACAGGGGTTCCTGGAGACGGCCCTAGCAGCAGTCAATTTGTGCGGACTGTAGGTGGGAAAATCAGCTACTCGGCGGTGTGGTAGTTTTTCATCAGGCATCCGGGGGAGGCTCACGTAGCCACATGCAAGATATGTCGGCAGAAGGTGAAGCGTGGCCAGGGTCCCAATGTTGGCACCACGGCCCTGTGTCAACACATGCTTCACCACCATAAAGCGGCCTCGGAGAACTGTGGCTCCGATGTAGTGGTCCAGCCTGCTGCATCTCCCAGTGGCCATCCGCTCCCTCCTTCATCCAGCCAAGGCTCCACCACCTCAGCCGAAGGGAGCTGTGTGTCAAACCCTCTTTATGTCGCTCCATATGCTCCTGCTTCTCCCACTTTTAGTCAGCCATTCCGCCAACAATCCATCGGCGAAGCAATGTCCAAGAGACAACAATATACACCCACTCATCCAACGGTGCAGAAGTTGAATGTGCTCCTGTCCAAGTTGCTGGTGCTGCAGTCCCTCCCTTTCCAAGTGGTGGACTCTGCACCCTTCAGAGAATTAATGGAGAGTCCCAAGCCGTCATTTCTTTGTGAAGAAGGCAGTACCAGCCCTGCATAAGTTTGTACAAGAGAAGGTGGGCCAGTCCTTGTCTTACATGTCTTTTACAGCCCACTGGGTAAATGTGGTTCTTCAATTAAAATTTCAAAAATTCTTGTGTTTTTTCTTGGGGATTGTGAAGCCCTGGTGTGTACTCATGCTTCAGCCAACTCCAGGCTGTGTCATTCAGGCAATATATGGTTTACTGATGCCACTGCTGTGCCTGGGTATAAACATTTTGCTATGGTAGGTAGCACCAGCTATGCAAAATCTTCGGTTTTAATTCATATTATAATCTTGGGGATTGTGAAGGCCTAGTGCCTACTCATGCTGCTGGCAACTCCGGGCTGTGCCATTCATCCACTATATGGTCTCCTCATGCTTCAGCCTCATCTAAGCTATGTCATTCAGCCACTATATAGTGTCCTCATGCTGCCAACACCTCCACGCTGTGTCATTCAGCCACTATATAGTGTCCTCATGCTGCCAACACCTCCACGCTGTGCCATTCAGCCACTATATGGTCTCCTCATGCTGCCAACACCTCCACGCTGTGTCGGTCAGTCACTATATGGTCTCCTCACACTGATGCCACCTCCAGGCTCTGCCATTGTGCTGCTGTGCGGCAGTTATTCTAAAAGTGATGCCGGTAATCTGCATGTTATTCTGAATAACAGTATTATTTCACTACCCCAGCACACTCCATATGCGTTTTAGAACACAGCAAAGTGTTCTATACCCCTATTGAGGCTCTCTGTAGGCTAGAAATAGCCTTTTTTAATATAGATTCGCTGCGAAAAAATTTGGATCTAAACAAACTTTTTCGGAAAATTTGGCAAATTGGCCGAATCAAATTTTTGAAAAGTTCGCTCATCTCTAGCCCTCATACATCCATAGAAACAGAAAAATAAAAAAGTTATAGGGGTCAGAAGTGGACAATTTTAAATATACTAATTTTGGTGCATGTAGTAATAATTTTTTAAAACCTATATAAATTAGGTATCCTTGTAACTGTATGGACCTACAGAATAAACATAAGGTGTCATTTGTACTGAAAAGTGCACTGTGTGTAGAATCTGAAGCCCCAAAATTTACAAAATGGTGTTTGTTTGTTTTGTTTTTTAAATTTTGCCCCACAAATATTTTTTTTTCTGATTTTGTGGTAGATTTTTTGGAGAAATAATTAATGGTATTACAAAGTTAAATTGGTGGCACAAAAACAAGCCCTCATATGGGTCTGTATGTGGAAAATTGAAAGTGTTATGATTTTTAGAAGGTGAGGAGGAAAAAACAAAAGTGCAAAAATGAAAAAATGGCCAGAGAGGGAAAAAAAAAAAAAAAAAGACCCTACTGTCGGAGTACCCCTTTTTGAAAGGGTTGTCTGGCACTGCAAATTTATATATATTTTTTTGATTGACTTAAAAAGAAAAAAAAAAAGAAAAAAACATGCTGTGTGCTCCCCACTGATCAACGATTTCTGGATTCATCTTCACACCTTAAAATACCCATCTATCACTGGCTGTAGAGAGGATGTTCCACTGATTTGTTGAGCAACATTTCCTGCAAAAGCAGGAAACCGATCGGAGCACTGATCTCAGGTATGTAATAAAAGAAACCTGTCAGGCAGGTTCACACACACTTAACTCAATACACTGGGTATTATAATGTGGGTGAAAAGGATTCGAACAAGGGGTCACTTACTTATTTTGGTCCATTGACTGCCAAGATATTTTCCTGTAAAATTCCGGTATTTCTTCCATGGCTAGTGCTTTGAAGGCATTGCCCCCGCCGGCTAGCAGCCTCTGCCTCCCGTAATGAAGGTTCTAAGTCTGTCCCGCTATTAGCGTATTCATTATCTTCAACTCCACGTCCTAGTGATATGGAGTCACGTGCAGGGCAGTCTTTAACGCAGAGCAAAAGGGGCAGCTGCCCTGGGCCCTGTCATTCCTGGGGGCCCAAAGCAGCTAGCCGCAGGGCCGGCCCCAGGGCCGGACTGGCCTATCTGATACTGGGGAAATTCCCGGTAGGCCGCCTGCTCTGTGGGTCGGCAGTGGCTGGCCTGTGCTAAGCCCCTTGTTCCATTTAAAGACAGATGCAAAGCCGACCACTCACACGAGCACACAAGGTCCTGATACTTGTATCAGAACCTTTTGTGCAGCGGCCGGAGAGAGGTGGAACTGAGAACTATAACCCAACCCCGCCACTCACTCTAACAGGGCCGCTGTAAAGTGCCAGCGCTAGGAGGCCGCTAGGAGGATTTAGGGTCCAAAAAAAAGAAGGCTGCCGCAGTCAGTCATTTCTTCAGACAGCCACTGCGGCCCTTTAAGAGGAGTGCGCATAGCAGAGGGGAACGGCCCGCTGCCTGCCTGCTGGTGTCCTACAATGCTGTGCTGCCGGCCTGTGAATATCCAGCTTGCTACACCACAGAACATCCTTGGTCCTCCTGACACTGGTAAGTAGTGAGCAAAGTACCTACCCCACCTACGTACCCCCTCACCTACCTACCCCCCGCCCCCCTTCCCCCACCTACCTACCCCCTCACTTCCCCCACTATCCCCCTTTCCACACCTACCTACTCCCCCACCTCCCCCCACTACCCCTTTCCCACCGACCTAATATTGTCATATTCTGACCCCTATAACTTTATTTTTCTGTATATGGGGCTGTATGAGGGTCATTTTTGCGCCATGATCTGTAGTTTTATCAGTACCATTTTTCTTTTGATGAGACTTTTTATAAAAAAAATTCTGGTATATAAAGTGACCAAAAAATAATTAATTCTGGACTTTTGTTTTTTTTTATGTTTCCGCCATTGTTTGTGCGGTTTCATTAGTTCTATTTTAACCCCTTAAGGACTCATTTTCATCTTAAGGACATTTTTTGCACATCTGACCACTGTCACTTTAACTCTGGAATGCTTTTACTTTTTATTCTGATTCCAAGATAGTTTTTTGTGACATATTCTACTTTATTAGTGGTAATTTTTTTTTTTTTTAAACTTGCATCATTTCTTGGTAAAAAAAATTCCAAAATTTGATATATAATTTGAAACTCTGCTTATAAGGTAAATGGACATGCCAAATAAATTATAAATTGATTAACATTTACATGTCTACTTTGTTTGGATCATAAAGTTGACATGTTTTTACTTTTGGAAGACATTAGAGGGCTTCAAAGTTCAGCAGCAATTTTTCACATTTTCATAATCAGAATTTTTCAGTTACCAGTTCAATTTTGAAGTGGATTTGAAGGTCCTTCATATTAGAAATACCCCATAAATTACCTCATTATAAAAACTGCACCCCTCAAAGTATTCAAAATAACATTCAGAAAGTGTTAACCCTTTAGGTCTTTCACAGGAACAGCAGCAATGTGAAGAAGAAAATTCAAAATCTTCATTTTTTACACTCGCATGTTTTTGTAGACCCAGTTTTTGAATTTTACAAGGGGTTAAAGGAGATAAATCATCCTAAAATTTGTAACCCAATTTCTCTCGAGTAAGGATATACCTAATATGTGGATGTATAGTGTTCTGTGGGTGCACTAGAAGTCTCAGAAGGGAACGAGCAACAATGGAATTTAAAGAGTGAGTTTTTCTGAAATGTTTTTTTGGGGGCATGTCACATTTAGAAAGCCCCTATGGTGCCAGAACAGCAAAAAAAAAAAATTGGCATACTATTTTGTAAACTACACCCCTCAAGGAACATAACAAGGTGTACAGTGCGCCTTTACACCCCACAGGTGTTTGATGACGTTTTGTTAAAGTTGGATGTGTAAATGAAAAAAAATGTTTTCACTAAAATGCAGTGTTTTCCCCCAAATTTTACATTTTTACAAGGGGTAATAGGAGAAAATGCCACCCAAAATGTATAACCCCATTTCTTATGGGGTATGGAAATACCCCAAATGTGGATGTAAAGAGCTCTGCGGGTGCACTACAATGCTCAGAAGAGAAGGAGCCACATTTGGCTTTTTGAAAGCAAATTTTGCTGAAATTGTTTTGGGGGGGCATGTCGCATTCAGGAAGCCCCTATGGTGCCAGAACAGCAAAGAAAAGCCCCACATGGCACACTATTTGGGAAGCAACACCCCTCAAGGAACATAACAAGGGGTACAGTGAGCCTTGTTTGAAAAAGTTGGACGTGAGAATGAAATCTTAGGTTTTTTTTCACTAAAATGCTGGTGTTACCCCAATTTTTTTATTTTCTCAAGGGGTGATAATCGGAAAAGCCTCCCAAGTATGGAAATACCCCATATGGGGATGTAAAGTGCTCTGCAGGCGAACTACAATGTGCAGAAGAGCCCCATTGGGCTTTTGGTGAGAGAATTTGTTTGGAATGGAAGTCGGGGGCCATGTGCATTTACAAAGCCCCCCATGGTGCCAGAACAGTGCACCCCCCACATGTGACCCCATTTTGGAAACTACACCCCTTACGGAATGTAATAAGGGAAGCAGTGAGCATTTACACCCCACTGGTGTTTGACCGATCTTTGGAACAGTGGGCTGTGCAAATGAAAAATGTAAATTTTTCATTTTCATGGACCACTGTTCAAAAAATTTGTCAGACACCTGTGGGGTGTAAATGCTCACTGCACCCCTTATTACATTACGTGAGGGGTGTAGTTTCTAAAAAGGGCTCACATGTGGGGAGAGGGGGGCACTGTTCTGGCACCATGGGGGCTTTGTAAACGCACATGGCCTTTAATTCCAGACACATTCTCTCTCCAAAAGCCCAATGGCGCTCCTTCTCTTCTGAGCATTGTAGTTCACCTGCAGAGCACTTTACATCCACATATGGGGTATTTCCATACTCAGAAGAAATGGGGTTACAAATTGGGGGGGGGGGCTTTTTTCCTATTACCCCTTGTGAAAATGAAAAATTTGGGATAACACCAGCATTTTTGTGAAAAAACAAACAAACTAATTTTCACGTCCAACTTTAACGAAAATTCTTTAAACACCTGTGGGGTGTTAAGGCTTACTATACCCTTTGTGTGCCTCCAGCTGTTGCTAAAGTACAACTCCCAGCATGTACAGACAGCCAAAGGGCATGCTGGGAGTTGTAGTTTGCAACAGCTGGAGGGACACTGGTTGCGAAACACTGAGTTAGGTAACAAACTCTGTGTTTCACAACCAGTGTGCGTTCAGCTGTTTCAAAAACTACAACTCTCAGCCAGATGTTGCCAAACTACAACTCCCAGCATGTCTGGGGATGCCTGGAGTTGTAGTTTTGCAACATCTGGAGCACTACAGTTTGTGCACCACTGAATAGTGGTTCCCAAACTGTGCTCTTCCAGATGTGGCAAAACTACAACTCCCAGCATGCTGAGACTGTCCAGGCATGCTGGGAATTGTAGTTCTGCAACATCTGAAGGGCCAGATGTTACAGAACTACAACTCCCAGCATGCCTGGGCAGTCTGGGCATGCTTGGAGTTGTTGTTTTGCAACATCTGGAGGGCTACAGATTGGGCACCACTGTATAGGGGTCTCCAAACTGTGGCCCTACAGATGTTGCAAAACTCCCAGCATGCCCAGACAGCCTGCCTGGGCATGCTGGGAGTTGTAGTTTGGCAACTCCTGGAAGGCAGCAGTGAAGATCACTTACCACTGATCTTCACTGCTTCCTCCGCCGCCACCTCCTTACTGCCACCGATCCTGCCGTTGCCTCCCGCCGGTTCCGCCGCAATCGCCGGTCCCTCGCCGCTCTGGTACCCGCCGCCATCTTCCCCCCACCCTGCCCGGACATCCCCTCCAATCAGTCCTAACGGACCAATGGCAGGGGATAGGAGGAGGTGGCACCCCTGCCACTTTGCTCCTAACCTTCAGGATGGTCAGAGCAGCTCCAATCATCCCTATTTTCCGGGCTATCGGGTCATCAGAGACCCGATCAGCCCGGAATTGCCGCAAATCGCCGATCAGGACCCCCCCACCCCCCTAGGCGTTGTCACGGGATGCCAGCTGAATGATTGGTTCCCGGAGTCCTTAAGTGGTTAAAAGTTTGTTTCTTTACATTATTTTATTTATAAATAGAGGAAAAAGGGGTAAAGGAGGTTATTCACATTTATTACCTTTTCTTATTTACAATTTTTTTGTCCCCATAATGCAGTGTTTTCCAAACAGTGTGTCTCCAGTTGTTGCAAAACTACAACTTCCAGCATGCCTAGCCAGCCAAAGACTGTCCGGGCATGCTGGGAATTGTAGTTTTGCAACAGCTGGAGAGACACTGTAAGGAAAACACTGCCCAATGGGTAATATTACTTGCAATCTTTGGATTGCAGACAGGGATCAATGCTGTGCTTTGCCGTGGGTGTCCTGATCAGCTCCACTGAGCTACCGGCACTAGTTTTCGGCATTTTAGACAACTTTGATTGCGGGATCTAAAGGGTTAATGCTGGACATCGATGATGTCTGGCATTAGCCAGTATGAAGTAAGCTCAGCTCCTGAGTTTGCTTCATATACCTGCAGCAGAGCTGTAGCGTGATAGCTAGTATTCAGCCATCGGACGGAATCCCCCTCCCACCATCAGACATGTTATCCCCTAACATGTCTAGGGGCGGAGTACCCCTTTGTGGGGTTTCATTTCCTATTCTGAAGATGCTTGTATATGGTGCAATAGTTTGGTCTCCTATAACAATCGGGCTCAAAAGTGTAGGGAGAGATACCAGAAACTTGTAAGGAGCAGAATGGCTCAAAATTTCACAAGGAGATGGGAAGATATTTTATTAACCCTAATGTTAAAACGTAAAAATAATTATTCAACCTCTCTCTGTGTTGCCACAATAGATGGTGGAGGCTGCATGGAGTTGTGGAACGTGTCTAAATAAATAATTTATATTAGTCATTATAGATGTGTTGCAGAATATTGACCCATCATTATATGCAATAGTTTTATTTTGTATACACACCCCAAGGCCCCTCATCTTTCTTTTTTTTTTTACTGAATTGAGCCTTTTCTGCCTTGACAGCATATCCTTTCCTGGGAACTAATGGCAGAATTGTGAGGGTTGCTCTTATTACTCGACCGCCTTTTGACCTATAAATGAAAGGTAAATCTTACAATCAGATGTAATCCAGATGGATTGTCACTGTACTATTGACAACATTATACTGGGAGGCATTAGCCATTGATGCAGCTGATATTTATGGCATTGATTAAGACATATAACAATAGGGAATTTATGGCAAATAAATATTTTAGTTTTATTCAAATGCAGGGTTTCATATTGACTCAGGTTCTGGCCGTAGCGTTCATTAAATAAACTCTTCTAGTTAGCAAGGGAAAATTCATGAAGTGTGACCTCTCTTGGAACGGGGAATCTGAAAAGTTCAAGAGTAAAAAATAAACTTTATGCTATAGACAGGACATAAATCAGAAAAAAAAGTCCTTTACTGTACGGCAAAATTTCTTCATGAATTTCATATATTACAGAAATGTTCCTTCCATCATAGTCACAGAAAAGATGAGGTATTTTATATTTCTGGATCCTTTTAGTGTTAACATTTTTCTGTCGGTTGATATATACTAATAAATACTAAACTTCTATGCAGGACTTGTTATAATGCACAGGAGTCATAGCTAGGCTTTGCTTCACCTGGACAAAGAGTCATTTTTTTCCCCTAGTACTATATCCAAATATAGGAAATATCCCTTAGTGGCACCCCTTTCCATGCATGCCAAACTATGGCACATACCACACCTCTAACAAATAATTGTATATGGATATCAAGGCTGGGTTCAGTATTGCTTAAAATGTACCCATTTGTAAAAGCGGGATGATTAAATGCTCTGGGTGGTTGAAGACTATGGAGATATTAAAAACAAGAAGGACATGCTTGAAAGTGAAGGGCAAATTTTTTGGGGCCCATAACAATATATGCCCTGGAACTTATGTGACTCTCTCCTCATTTTATAGGCATTACAACATTTTAAAAGAAGTTGTCTCCACATTCGAGTCTAGTCTGAAGATCTGCCATGGGACTTTGATACTACGGCTCTGCCTACCTATATATTATTCTTGTAAAATGTAATACCTTGTTCATTTGATAAGTCTATGAATAGGAGTGCAGTCTTATTGGGCTATCTTATATAATTGTTCTCTCTGTTGTAACTATAGAAATTATTTATAGTGTAGGTGTAGGAGAGGTGGGAATAAACGGTATGGCTGAAAAGCAGAACTTAAGGAGATCTGGTGGTAATTCCCCTCAGAGATAAAAGTGCCAAGGCAAAAACTGATAAATTATGGAAATAACCATCGATAGGTATTAAGACTAGACTACATAGGGATCCCTTCCCAATAAAAACACGATCTACATATGCAGTATTAGAAATTGAGGCAGGAGAGGAGATAGACAGGGTGAGAACTCTGCAAACCCCAAGTTGTTAGAGGAAATATTAGCAGGGGTTAGAAAATCCAATCAGGCTATTATTTATTTGAATACTCAAGTAGGGGGAGTCTCAGCTGATATCTCTTTCATTCGATCAACGAACTTGAAAAATGTGTTCCTAAGATCGAGACCAGAATGACTGGAGTAGAAAAAGAGGTGAATCTGCTAAAAAAAATAAAATAAAAAAGAAAATGGTGAACTGAAATTTAAAGTAGCGGACCTGGAGGATTGCTCCAGGCGATGTAATATAAGGGTTGTGGGATTACCGGACGGAGAACACCCCTTGGATTTTATGACTGAATGGATGGAGGAGCCAATAGGTGTTAGTAAACTCACACAAAATTTCGGAATAGAGAGAGCACATAGAGTTCCAGGCAAGGCTCTTCCCCCTGGTTCTCCTCCTCGAACGATGCTGTTAAAAATGTTTTCCTCAAGGGATAGAAATACTATCCTTAAAAAAGCAAGGGAGATAGGTACCATGACCGATAATAATAATACAATTTTTATATACCCTGACTTCTCTAGGGAGTAAAGTCTAGTCCGGGCTAGGTTAAGGGTGGCCGGGGTCCCTTTTTCTTTATTGTTCCCCACTTGATTAAGAATTGAACATAAAAATACTGTGAAAATATTTCAGGATTCCCAGGAAGTAGTGGATTTGATGGAGGTGAAGGGAATAGAGCAGCATTGATAATATGAGGGAAGGAGAACGGAGTTAGCCACAAGGGAAGAGGCACGGGTAGTGTGAATATGTGTGCCATTAGGATGGGGGTGGGGGGAGGGAATTCGGGGCCATGAGAGGAGGGAAGGAATTTTTTTATTTTATTTTATTTTTTTTAAGTAATTAATCTTAGTATGGAACATTCGCTGGATGACTGACAAGGTAAAAAAAATTTGCCATATTTGATGCGATTCATAGACAATTGCCGGCTATTATTGCCCTGGTGGAAACCCATAATGGAATAGATAAACATATATCTAAAAAAAGATGGACATCTTTGGAGTACCATTCTAAGTACTCCAATTACTCAGTAGGTGTGCCGGTTTATGTTCATCAAAAAATTCCCTTTGTTGCCATTACTGATAATGTAGATAAATATGGTAGATTTGTTTTCCTTTATGGTAAATGGTTTGACAGGCTGGTAATACTAGTTTGTCTATATCGCACCTCTGTTGAAACCAGATGTTAATACATAGATACAAGATAATATAGTTTTGTGAGGGTAAAACATATGAAGGGTTATGGGAGATATGAACTGTACAATGAATCCTATTATGGATATAATGAGGGTAAATAAAAAAGTAGTTGGTAATGTTTCCCCCCTTTCTAGGTTTTGTTAGGAAGTAGGCTGGTAGGAGGCATGGCGTGTTTCTAATCCAGATCTAATACTGCATCCCTGTTTTAGCACATCATATCATTATGTTTATGTCAAAGTAGTTCGTTAAAATATATTAAAAAGGTGGTGTACCAAGAAAAATTTATATCAGATCACTGTCCCCTGCTGGTGGAACTATTTGATTCTGATAACAGGGGAAAGCGACCAAATTTTAAACTAAACCCCCACTGGATAATCTTTGGGAAAAAGGAATGGTTCATCAAGGAGCTGGAATCTTTTTGGGAAATTGATTTAAATGCAATTAATTACTCAAACTTATGGGACACAATGAAAGCAGTTATAAGGGGCCTTTATAAACAGAACATTTCAAGGTAAAAAAAAAAATTTGATGTGAGGGAAACAGAATTAAGAAAAAAGGCCATGGGGATGAAAGGTAATAAAGAAGAGCCAGATAGAGAAGAACACTATAAGAACTATGAGGGGCATTTACCAATCTTTTACTATGTAGTCTGGTTTTTACCCTGTTTTTTTCTACTTCATTTTTGACTATGTGCGACAAATTTACTAAATTGTTGCACGGCATTAATAAATTTGGCACACATAGGCAAAAGTGGGAAATTTACTTCATGTAGTAGAAAAAATAGTCTGTTCCTTTTTCCTGCTGTCTGAATAGGTTTGGCTGCTGGTTTCCTGTTGGATCTTTTGTTTTTGATTTTTTTTTTTAGCTTTTTCACCACATCTAAATAATTCAATAACTACAGAGGTCCCTCAAGTTACAATATTAATTGGGTCCAGGACAACCATTGTAAGTTGAAACCATTGTATGTTGAGACCAGAACTCTATGGAAACCTGGTAATTGGTTCTAAAGCCACCAAAATGTCATCCAAAAATAGGAAAAAGTGAGGATTAAAGAAAAATAAGTAGATAACTAATATAGATAAAGCAAATCCTTACATATAAAAGTAATAAAGATCTGCTGGGAGCTGTAAATCACTGTCTATGTCAGTGTTTCCCAAGCAGGGAGCCTCCAGCTGTTGCAAAACTATAACTCCCAGTATGCCTGGACAGCCAAAGGCTGTCCGGGCATGCTGGGAGTTGTAGTTTTGCAAAAGATGGGGCCACCCTGCTTGGGAAACACTGGTCTATGTAGAGGACAGGAGCGTCTTCAGGGGTCCTGTACAGTACAGGCAATGTCCCAAACAAGTAATGGAGTCGCCCTCACCTGGTGTCCAAAAGAGCAGCTAACCCTGATACAGGTAAAGTGTACAGAACATGTAATACCAGACACCAGTCAGTGCATACACTTCAGTAATGCAGGGGTTTTACCAGTGAATGCCCATTTTGATTGGTTGTTTCTTCCAGCCATTGACACGTTTCACAGATCTGGACTGTCTGTACATTGTATGTTGAGTCTGGTTTCAACTTATGATGGTCCAGAAAAGACCATTGTATGTTGAAACTATTGTATGTTGAGGCCATTGTAAGTTGAGGGATCACTGTAAATTGTAGTCATGGCTCAGAAGTGGTAAACGGCGTTTAGTGTGTGTGTGTTTATTAAATTTTTTTTAACACAGTTTTTTTCTCCCTAAATGTACTTACACTTTTTTTTTTTGGTTACTTCTTCTACAGATCCGTGTATCCTGTGGACTCCTTCAGATTCGGTGGACTACTTCGACAACCAGCGTTTTTCTTTGCTTGATGTTAATAAAATGGTTAATGAGGGCTTGTGGGGGAGTGTTTTTTTGTAATAATTTTTTTTTTTAAACCTGTTGTGTTTTTTTTTTTTTTACTTTACTAGACAGGCTTAGTAGTGGAAGCTGTCTTATAGACGGAGTCCATTACTAAGCCGGGCTTAGCGTTAGCCACAAAAACAGCTAGCGCTAACCCCCAATTATTACCCCGGTACCCAACACCATAGGGGTGCCGGGAAGAGCCGGTACCAACATGCCCGGAGCGTCAAAAATGGTGCTCCTGGGCCTAGGTGGTAACAGGCTGGCATTATTTAGGCTGGGGAGGGCCAGTAACAATGGTCCTAGCCCACCCTGGTAACGTCAGGCTGTTACTGTTTGGTTGGTATTTGGCTGAGAATAAAAATAGGGGGACCCTATGCGTTTTTTTAATATATTTAATTATTTATTTTAAAAAAAAACGCATAGGGTCCCCCCTATTTTCATTCTCAGCCAAATGCCAACCAAACAGTAACAGCCTGACGTTACCAGGGTGGCCGAGGACCATTGTTACTGGCCCTCCCCAGCCTAAATAATGCCAGCCTGTTACCGCCTAGGCCCAGGAGCGCCATTTTTGACGCTCCAGGCCTGTTGGTACCAGCTCTTCCCGGGACCCCTGTGGCGTTGGGTACCGGGGTAATAATAGGGGGTTAGCGCTAGCTGTTTTTGTGGCTAACGCTAAGCCCAGGTTAGTAATGGACTCCGTCTATAAGACAGCTTCCACTACTAAGCCTGTCTAGTAAAGTAAGGAAAAAACACAACAGGTTTTAAAAATATTTTATTACAAAAAACACTCCCCCACAAGCCCTCGTAAACCATTTTATTAAAATCAAACAAAGAAAAACGCTGGTCATCAAAGTAGTTCACCGAATCCGAAGGAGTCCACAGGATACACGGATCTGAAATGAGAAGAAAAAAAAAATGGGTTAGTACATTTATTATCACCTGCTCACACATCTCCCGCCCCGCACGACTACAACTGCCAGCATGCCCTTACAGTAAGGACATGCTGGGAGTTGTAGTTGTGTGGTGCAGGAGATGTGTGGGCAAGTGACAAGCTTGTCCCCTGCCCCCAGCTGCAGGACTACAACTCCCAGCATGCCCTTACAGTAAGGTGGGGCGGAGGCCGGGCACAGTGTTTCCCAACCTGGGACTTGTAGTTTTGCAACATCTGGAGGCACCCTGGTTGGGAAACACTGTTTTAGGCCTGTGTTTCCCAACCAGGTTGCCTCCAGATGTTGCAAAACTACAAGTCCCAGCATGCCTGGACAGTCAAAGGCTGTCTAGGCATGCTGGGAGTTGTAGTCTTGCAACATCTGGAGGCACCCTGGTTGGGAAACACTGTTTTAGGCCAGTGTTTTCCAACCAGATTGCCTCCAGATGTTGCAAAACTACAAGTCCCAGCATGCCTGCACAGTCAAAGGCGGTCTAGGCATGCTGGGAGTTGTAGTCTTGCAACATCTGGAGGCAACCTGGTTGGGAAACACTGGCCTAAAACAGTGTTTCCCAACCAGGGTGCCTCCAGATGTTGCAAGACTACAACTCCCAGCATGCCTAGACAGCCTTTGTAGTGCTCCTGCTGCTACAAGACTACAACTCCCAGCGTGTCCTCACTGTAAGGGCATGCTGGTACTTGTAGTCTTGCAACAGCAGACAGATGGAAGTTGTGTGGCGCTGGCAGGTGAGAGGGGGGGGGGATGTAAATCACTGTAGTGTCCCGGTAGCGCAGTGAGGGTAGCGGGGAGAAAGTATGTCGGAGCCCGGGCGGCAGTAGCTTTTCCTGCTCCATGTTGGAGCTGGAGTAAATTTAGTCAATTTTTACGGCCGTTGCGACAGTTTATTGCGCAACTGCGACTGTCTCAGTTAATAAATTCCTGACCACTGCAAGTAAAAACTGAAAACTTGCGTAAATTAAGCGGGAAATTTTTTTTGACTTTCTAACTCTTGCTAGAGAAAGTCGCACAAAAAATAAGGTAGGCGCAATTGCGACAATTTTGCGCCAAAAATAGTCAGAAAAAAATGACTATACCCCTTAGTAAATGCCCCTCTATATAACTATATATATAAAGATAACTCTGCTGCCTACTTACTGGAAAAAGCTAATCACAAAATGCAATTCTTGGGGCAGAGAAATTATTTTGAGAAAGGGAAACCTAATAAATTATTAGCACAGACCCGTAAAAATACAAGAGAGAATAATGATATTATTATGATAAGGAACTCAAAAGGGGAGATACTATTAAGGATAGTGAAAATATAGAAGCTGAATTGGTTTTATTTTATTCAGATTTATATAAATCAGAGGGGAGATCTAATGATGAAGTAATAAGTACATTTTGGGAAAATATAAAATTATCAAAAATTTTCAGAAGTAGCTATTAATGAGCTGAAGCATTGAACTCAATAAGTGGCAATACTTCCCCTGGGCTAGACGGCCTACCTTTTCAAACTTACTGAGTTTTGCAAATCTTTTTCTTCCAAAATTGTCAGCAGTTATAGAAGAATCCTGGGTTGAAGGAGTCCTGCCTAGATCAATGAAGGAAGCCAGGATTACCATTATTAGAAAGCCAGATAAAGGCCCATTGGAGATGGGATCATACCATCCCATATCTTTATTGAATACGGACATCAAATGAATCGCCAAAGTGTTGGCAAGAAGATTAAACAAATTTATAACTCAGGTAAAAGGGAAAGAACATGGTTGATTCATTCCAGGTCGTACAGTACATTGGAATAAGCAAAAAGTGTATGAGACAATGTAATATCATGGATCAGGCCCCCGCTCTATCCTGTCTTTTGATGCCACTAAATCAATTGACAGGGTAGAGTGGGGATATCTATGGAGGGTGTTGGAACATTTTGGGTTGGGTCCTAGATTCATTAGCTATGTTAAATTATTATATAACCATCCGGAAGCAAACATTTTGATCAATGGTATTCCATCTAAAAATTTTGATTTGAGCAGGGGAACTAGGCAAGGGTGCCCTCTATAACCTTTATTATTTGCTCTATATATTGAACCGCTGGCAAGATGGATTTAAGAGAAGGCGAACTTTAAGGGTTTCGGAGTGGAGGGGTGAATGATAAGATTCTCCTATATGCAGATGACATCCTCCTATTCGTAAGTAATCCCTGGGAGAAAGTCCTCCTAATTATCAAAATCTTTGACTCCTTTAGTTTTATTTTCGGTTTTTAAATAAATTGGGGGAAATTGGTATTTTTACAGCTGGATGAAGAAATAGTCTTATCGATGGATAAACTTAAAATGGTGAAAATTTCACCTATGTAGGAGTGGAAATATCATCTAAAATAGACAGACAGTTTTTATGAAGATAATTCAAAGCCATTTATAATAATTTTGACTTGACTTGAGTGGGAATCTGGAATAGGATGCCTTTTTGGATGTCGGAAAAATCAGCAATCATCAAGATAGTTGTGCTACCCCAGATCCTTTATCTGTTTAATGCCGCCCCAATGGGGATTGGGTCTTCTTGGTTTAAGAACATTGAGATACAGCTTGGTAGACTCTTATGGGGGTGAAAGAGAGTTAGGCTGAAGTATCAGCATTTCACATCCCCCTGGGGAAAAGGGGGTATCGGTCTCCCCAATTAAAAAATATATTACATGGCAAGTCAATTATTAAAATTAGTTAACTGGAAGGAATCTGCTGTTCTTGGTAAATAAGTTAAAGGAGTCTGACCTTGTCCTGTTGGCGTTTTTAATGCACTGAAATAAAGCAAGAATCTTGGAGCACGGATCTGGTGAGTAGCCTCTCATTCATTCTTTTATTGCCGCAGCAAGTTAAAGATAAGGGCCTAACAAACATACTTGAATTTCTTGAATTGGGAATAATGGGGCAAAAAGATTGGGAGTTATATAATTTTTTGGGAAAATTTGGCAATTTTTTGGGAAGTTTAATAGGAGAAAATAGCACAAATTTCACTTATGGGGTAATGGGAATCTTAAAGAATTCTTGACCTGTGATTGCAAATTTTGGAAAAAATTGGGGGTATTATGAGTAAGTCAAATATTTGATAACGGCACTTTGCACAAATGTAATCACTTTAAAAAAAATTGGGATTAAAGATAAGGATATATTTTATTATATTCAAATTAAACACACAGTACAAAGTACGATAGATAAAAATCGTTTTATTATTAAAAACCGTATGGTTATTGAGGGGTTGGTAAGTTGGTATATGGGGAAAAAATTGGCACCACTGTACAAACTTTTAATCACTTGGATAGGTGAAAATGGATTGAAAAATATAGGAAAAAAATGGGGAGTTGTCCAATGAAATATGGTACAATATAGGAATAAATGTGAATAAGGTATCGTTAAAAATGCAGCACAAAATTACCCAGTTTAAAATAATGAATAGGGTGTATTATTCACCGATTCAAATGAAAAAAAATGTAATATATGGGAATAATCTAAATGTAATAAATGAGGAAGGGAAGACACAGATTTCAGACATAACATGTGGGACTGTCAGGTTATATCTAATTATTGGGAGCAGGTGCTTGTAACACTCGAGGGTAAAATTGATGGAAAGGTTCCTCGATCTATTGAATTTGTAATATTGGGGGATGTAGAGCATATGGGGTCGGTCAAGGAATTTTTGTGCAGGACCCTATTTTATGCTAGACTGATAATTTTGCTCTCACCAAAAAACTATGAGGCTGACTATGGAATAAGTAACAAACTTTATTGAAAGGTTATTAAAAAACATACATCAAAATAACAACACAGTTGAATAGGTGGTCAAAATTACACATACTGCAAAAAAGTGGTAAGTACGTCCCTAGTATAAACAACATCAAAAAACGTGGTCTCAAATGACTGGAGGTGCTCAACCCCAAATACAGTTGTGTATTTATACTGGGGGAGCAGATCCTGCCCTTATAGCCCTTCGCTAACGGCGATCCCCAGCATAAAAATGCATACAATGGAGGATGCCTGCAGTGGACTACAAGTGCCACAATAGAATCCTACACCAGATACACGCTGGAGGTAACTGGGAGCAGGCTGCATGTCGGCCTAGTGCTGCTGTAATTGCCCACTGGCCCCTGGTTTTTGCTTTTCATGCACAGGAAAGTTAGCATTAGGTCCCGTGCCATTTGATAAACCTTGGCGTTGGTGTGCGGGCTCTGGTGTGTCCTTCATATAACGATACACTGGCGAATGTCTCAATTTTAACATCAGTGTTGAGGGATAGCCAATGTCATTGTATACATCTACCACAGTAGTGCACCTAAATTCCTGTATTGTATTGTTCTAATTGTTACACATCCACACCGTTTATCTGGTGTAGGATTCTATTGTGGCACTTGTAGTCCGCTGCAGGCATCCTCCATTGTATGCATTTTTATGCTGGGGATCGCCCTTAGCAACGGACTATAAGGGCAGGATCTGCTCCCCCAGTATAAATGCACAACTGCATTTGGGGTTGAGCACCTCCAGCCATTTGAGACCATGTTTTTTGATGTTGTTTAAAAATTTATACTTGGAGGTGTGTAAACTCCATATGTTAATGCGCCTTGAACATTTTCCAGGCAGCATTAGGGTTGCACCTGTGAGGCCATGCACCTATATCAGCCAACTTGGGTGGGGCTTGTAGCCTCTCTCCCTCCTCCCATTGTATGTGTGCTCAGTCACCCTGGAGGTAACTGGGAGCAGGCTGCATGTCGGCCTAGTGCTGCTGTAATTGCCCATTGGCCCCTGGTTTTTGTTTTTCACGCACAGGTAGGTTAGCGTTGGGTCCTGTGCCATTTGAGAAACCTTGGCGTTGGTGTGCGGGCTCTGGTGTGTCCTTTATATAAGGCTACACTGGCGAATGTCTCAATTTTAACATCAGTGTTGAGGGATAGCCAATGTCATTGTATACATCTACCACAGTAGTGCACCTACATTTCTGTATTGTAACGTCCCTAGTATAGCTATAGTTAGTATAGCTCCAGGATCATAAATGTTCATATACAGAGAACTGAACAGAAGAAAGGAATGTAGCATCAATCCTAATAGGTGCAGGCTGTATGGAAATAAGAAAGGCAATGGCAACACATACAGAGCAACAGAATAAAGGTGCAATAGCCTAATCAGCAATAGGTGATAGAGTGACATAAAATGCATACAGGTATAGTCCGGTCATACACCCTATCATGGGACGTCTCACCTACCCCGAACGCGTTTTCGCTTGCCGCTTCGCCAGGGGGCGTCACGCGTGGACAGAGACAAGCCTCTGCATGTATGATCACCAGAATGGTGTGTAGTGATCCATTTTGTACTGAGAATGAAATTGGACTTCAGAGAATAAACAGTGTCGGTGCTTACATGACAATGGGCTACAAGCCAGATGTCCAGCTACAGATGTTCCATTGACCTCACGCCACCACTCTCAAAGGCTATCATGGTGCTGAGCAAGACAGCAACTGAGGCTGGAATGGAGGCTATTCAGCGTTGAGTCCCACCTTTGCCTCACAGTGATCGCCAGGGATTGGTCTGGAGAGCACATAGGCAATGCCATGAATAGGCCTACATGCGGAAGAATCACAGTGGTCCTACTCCCGGGAATATGACATGCATGGGATAATGTACACTAGCCAGATGCCTCTAGTCTTCATTCCAGGTACAGTAACAGTTCAGTGTTACATTGATTTTGTTGCGAGACCAGTGGTAGGCCCATTTTTCCAAAGTGTCCCGGAGCCATTTTTCAAGATGACTATGCCAGGCCGCATGTTGCTCATCTTACTGTGAGCAGCCTGCGTGACCTAAAGGTGCTACCATGGCATGCAGTATCTTCAGACTTGCCTTCGATTAAGCACATCTGGGGCATTATTGGTTGGTAGTTGTAAAGGGAGCTGCCAGTGCATCTTGATGATTTGCCTCATCACACATTCACAGCAATCTGAAACAACAGATGTTGCACCATATGCAAGATTTCATCAGGGCTTGGCGTTGGAAGCTGAACTCTTTCTATCAACAGGGGGAGAGGAAGGTGAATGACAGTGGAAAGGCATTCCAGACCAGTGTACTTCAGAGTCTGGGGCATGTAGTAGGCTAAATGCCTTATGGAACACTGCCGGCACTTTGGTACTTTATTTCTAGGTGACAGGTACCCTTTAAGAGTGAACACATTTTGAGGAGCTGAATATTCTTTAAAGGGGTACTCCGCTGTTAGACATCTTATTCCCTATCCAAAGGATAGAGGATAAGATGTCTGATGGAGGGTCTCCCGCTGCTGGGGCCCCTCACGATCTTCCGCAGCAGTGGTCGTCATGGTCACCCCCCCCCCTTCATTTATGTCTATGGGAGGGGGCATGTTGGAAGACACGCCCCCTCCCAAAGACATGAATGGAGGGTGCGTGGCGTGATGTCACGAGGGGGCATGGCTGAGACATCACGATCGTGGCCTCTGGCTCCGAGCGTTCTGAACAAAGTGTTCCGAACGCTGGGGCCCCGGAGTATGACTTTAAGAATAGTGATCTGGTTGTAGTCATTACAAACTCTGTACAGTGCTGTGGAATATGTTGGCGCTTTATAAATAAAGGAACTATTATAATTATTATCATAATTATTACTTGACTACTTACAACCAGTTTTATCAAATGAGTTTAATGCTCAATTTTTAAAGTACAGCCGTCTGTTTTATTAGGATGCCATGATGACAACTTATCACGTCTAAAGGACAAAGATATGCTCATACAGCTTCCACTAGATGTCACCATACATAGAGTAATTGAACAGAAAGGACATTTTTACTGCGTTCTAAGCCTGTCTACTGCTCCATGGATACTGAGACAAACTAGTTTATCCCCTCGAGCTCTTTTAAATAACGTGTTTTAAATATGTGGTTAGAACGTGGATTTTTTAAGCAAAGTAGCTGACAGTTTTGAAGAAAGTTCTCAGGAGATCCTTATATTATTACTCAGGCTAATGTTAATATTAAAAGGTTTTTATGATTTATTTTAGAGCGCCATTAGTTCCAGAGAGTTGTACATATGAATATAATACATAATATATACACAAGGATAATAATTATGAATAAAATATATTACAGAGTAGTACAGGTAGAGAGGACCCTGCCCATGCGGGCATACAATCTACAAAGTGAGAGGAGAGAGACCGTTCATAGAGAAGCACAATGGCAGCAGGGTTTCTGTGGGTTGTAGGTTTTTCTGAAGAGATAGGGTCTCAAGTTGCTTTTGAAGTTTTTGCGTTTGATATGTTCGGGTTTTTTCAGTTCCAGGGTATGGTGGACGCACAGGAGAAATCTTGGAGACAGGTATGTGAGGAGTGGAAAAGAGCCCAGAAGATGGTTCTGGATGGGTCGGAAGTGAGATATCGGTAGATCAGGTCAGTGATGGATGCCTTGTATGTTACTGTTGACAAGTTCAACTACATTTTTTGGACTATTGGAAGCCAGTGAAGGAAATGACAAAAGGGGAGGTGGATTTATCGGGAAGCAGAGTTGAGTGTGGATTGGAGGGGAGCAGAGTGTTAGAAAAAAGTCCAAAAAGGTCAAGGTTGAGAAAAAAGCATATTTAGGAAATGTTTATTTAGGAAAACTAGAGATGGCAAGAGATTGTAAGGATTTGAAAAGCAAAACATAATTGAAGGTTATCCCACAGCAATGCATATGAAGTCATCAACTTAAAGGGGTACTCCGTGGAACTAAACCCATAGCCCATCCTTTCTCTCTCGTAAACCTATTTAATTGTCTAAATATCATTCATTAGCTATCTAGAGCAGTTTTCCCTTTTTCAGATGTCAATTACAATGAGGGAGTGAGGAAAATACGTCATCCTGACATTCTTTGTGTCTTTGTCCAAATCCCTCTCTGAAAGCAGCCCCCATGCTCCAGAGAGACACAGACCATGCGGTTTCCGCCCTGAGTCTCCATCTCTTTTGTGCTGAGAACTGGGAGGTGTGTGCAGCCTTATCCAATCACAAACTGAACTTCTCTCTGCTGCTCAGAGCAGGAGGGTGGGCTGCTCTCAGAGAGGGAGCTGGATGGCAGAGCAGAGCTGCAATGATTCCTGAGAAATGTAGCCAAGGGGAGGGAAGGATAGCAAAGAAGATCAAGCAGCCAGAGAAGACCACAGGGGCTACAGAAGCCATACATATCAGGCATGATCATTTACAGGGAACATATCCAGGAAGTGTGGTGGCTGTGGTGCTTTTTTTTATATGTATACTTCCCTGGACTACCCCTTTAATTGATAGATACCCTAACCTAGAGCTTATGTCAGAAAATATGCTTCTTGTTAATATCTAGAATAAAGGTAAAGGAATAAATGTTTGTTGCACAACTATTGTAGGTATACCGTTAGAAGACTGTCCATGAATGTTATTCTGTTGATGACATGTATATACAGTTTATGAATTCTTCAGACTGGTCTATGTTTCGGCATGAATGTAGCCTAAAACTAAACTAAAAACATTTTGGCACATGTCCTTAAGTAGATACAGAAAACAAAAATTAGTCAAGAATATTTGACTTGATTATTTAATTAATACAGACAAATATCCCATCTCACATATCTGTAGATGTTTCTGGTAATTGTCCTGCACATTGGCATGGAGGAATCGTAGCCCATTAGTAAGTGTAGAAAACAGCTTTAAAGGGGAACTCCGGTGGAAAATTTTTTTTTTTTTAAATCAACTGGTGCCAGTAAGTTAAACAGACTTGTATATTACTTTTATTACTCCTGCCTTGGACAGAGGTGTCAGCAGAGAGCACTGTGGTCAGACAGAAAATAAATTAAAAAAGAAAAGAACTTCCTGTGGTTCATACAGTAGCTGATAAGTACTGGAGGGATTAAAAATTTTTTTATAGAATTAATTTACAAATCTGTTAAACTTTCTGTCACCAGTTGATTTAAAATAATGTTTTACCCCTTTAACTCTGTTATGTTGCTGGGATTCCTCTGCTCGCTTTAGGTCCTCCTGATGGTGAACTCATAAACATTAACATTAGCTAATGTGAGAAAGGCCTTGTTGCCTTAGGTTCTTATGTGACCTTGCAGATTGATACATGCCTTGCTCTTGGGGTGATCTTTGTTGGATGACCAATCCTGGGGAGGGTTATATTGCTCTTCTTGAATTTACTCCATTTGTACGCAATCGGTCTGACTATGGATTGGTCTATACTCTTTAGAGATGGTTTTGTAACTTCTCAAGCCAGAGGTCCTCCGAAATCTCCTTTGTACATGCCGCGATACACTTTGTCAAACGTGTGAAGATCAGACTTTGATAGAATCCTTTTCTTTAAAGCGTATCTAGTCTGGTGTGGCGAGACACAGGTTACGCCAGGTGGTCGGCTTACTGAAGCAACTGTAAAATGCCCAGCAACTTCCGTGCACGAGTCCTGTACAGAGCACATAGGACCACATCACTGGAGGTACCCCCTAAATATTACAGGTCCTGGCTCTGACCTGACTCTTATTTCACCTTCAAATTATCGGTATATTGCAATTATTTTCCACTCACAGATATGTGATATTAGGTCATTTTCCTCAATGAATAAATGCTATTGTTATTCTTTATAGATGCTTTGTTCATGTTCCATGTGTAAATTATACCCATGAATTGTCACTTTATACATCCTATAGTCTATTGTGTTATGTGTAATGATATCTCATTTTGGATGTTTTCATTTGATGACTTATTTTTATTTACCTTAAGTTTTTTTCTTCTTTATGTTAATTTCAATAAAAAATAAAATAAAAAAAGCTGCGTGAATGTGGTGAATATGCGGTTTTGAAACAGTAGACAAAACCGTGGTAGGACAGAACCGCAACTGTGCCAAACCGTACAGATTCACTTTTTTAGTACAGTTTTGCAATGCCAGTCTATGGAAATACAGTTCTATTCAGTTTTATTATATAAAAATGCACACGGTTGCCGTATACATAAGCTGTAGTGTGAATGCACCCTTAGGGTATGTGTAGAGGCATAGCTAGAAACCACAGGGCCTCGGTGTGAAAAATTGCCCTGGGGCCCAACCACCTGACGACCCGCTTCTCCAATCCCGGACGACCCCCTTACCAGGCCTTGGCTGCACAAAGATGTCAGTGACTACAGCACTGATGGAACATAGTCAAGAGAATACACAAGGATATAAATGACTAACAGGCAGGGCTGGACTGGAATCAAAAATAGGCCCGGGCATTTTAAAATAAGCAGCCCATTTATTTGGTGGAGGTCCAAATGCTGGGACCGCCACCAATCATCTTGGTTTAAGTGGCTCTCCACTTAAGTTGTAAAGCTACAACTCCCATCATGTCTGTAGAGCCTCAGACATTATGGGAGTTGTAGTTTTGCAACAGCTGGAGAGCCTAGCATGGGTACAGCCATCATCACTGCAGACCTTACAAGTGACTCCAGCTGATGGGACAGTCAGGAGAAAACATAATGATATCAGTGACCCGAGTGACGTCTTCTCTGTTGTCTTTCCTTTTCTTCCTCATCTTGTCCAGATACCAGGACTTCTTCCAGCTACATCTTCTCTGCAGAGTCTGAGGCCGGATCATTGTTTTCTCACTTTGTCAGTAGATCCTCATCCTCTGTATAAAGACAATAATCATTATAATCCTGCCAGACACTGTACCCCCTGAATATAATACTGCCACACACTGTATCCCCTGAATATAATACTGCCACAAACTATAACCCTGAATATAATACTTCCACACACTGTGCCCCCTAAATATAATCCTGCCACACACCATATCTCTGAATATAATATTGCCACACACTGTACCCCCTGAATATAATACTGCCACACACTGTGCCTCCTAAATATAATCCTACCACATGCCATACCCCTGAATATAATACTGCCAAACACTGTACTCTCTGAATATAATACTACCACATACTGTACCCTCTGAATATAATACTGCCACATACTGTACTCTATAAATATGATACTGCCCCACACTGTACCTTCTGAATATAATGCTGCCAAACTGTGCCCATGAATATAATACTACCACCCACTGTAGCCCCTGAATATAATACTACCACACTGTGCCCCTCAATATAAACTCACAAAATATAACCCTGCTATACACTGTGCTCTCTGAATATAACCCTGCCACACACTGTGCCCATAATAATAATACTATCACACACTGTTTCTTCTCAATTTAGCTGAATCCCACCTGTCCTCCTCCAGACCCCTCTGTCATCCTCGCGGCTCCTTTGTTCAACTCCCTCCTGCAAGACTCATACATACACACATCTATCATACATACACACATTCAATCATACATACACACACATATACCATACATACACACATCCCCAACCTCTCACCCTCCTGGAGATCAGCACCGCGGCCTGCCACTCACCAGGTGCCAGGGATTCAGCAAGGCACAGGAGATTATACGGCTGGTGACTGTAGGGGATGGAGTGGAGTGGAGGCTTTTTCTGCAGGTGCTGGGGACGTAGCGGCGGTCACAGGCAGGGACTCGTCAGGGACTTGGAGCAGATGTGCATACCTGCGTGGGGCACGTCTGCTTCCAGCAGCCCATCTGCTCTTAAATGGGCAGTGTCCCTGCCCATCTAACTGCGCTAACAGTCGGCCCAGAGTGAGGCTTCTGCAGGGGGAAAAGCGGCTGGAGCTTGCCCTGAGCTTTTTTTTATTTATATATATATATTTTTTAAGGGCCCAGCATTAAAATAAATTAAAGTGTGCTGACAGCGACAGGCCTCCCCTCCAGACCTGCAGATGTAGTATTACACAAATCTATCAAGCATACATAAAGACACATCTATCATACATGCATACATACAGACACATCTATCATACATGCATACATACAGACACATCTATCACACATCCATACAGACACATCCATCATACCTGCATACATACTGACACATCTATCATACATGCATACATACAGACACATCTATCATACATGCATACATACAGACAGACACATCTATCAAACATGCATACATGCAGACACATCTATAATACATGCAGACACATCTATCATACATGCATACATACAGACACACTTATCATACATGCATACATACAGACACATCTATCATACATGCATACATACAGACACATCTATCATACATGCATACATAGACACATCTATCATACATGCATACATAGACACATCTATCATACATCCATACATACAGACACATCTATCATACATGCATACATACAGACACATCTATCATACATGCATACATACTGACACATCCATCATACATGCATACATACTGACACATCTATCATACGTGCAGACATACAGACACATCTATCATGCATGCATACATAGACACGTCTATCATACATGCATACAGACACGTCTGTCGTACATGCATACATACAGACACATCTATCATGCATGCATACATACAGACACATCTATCATGCATGCATACATACAGACACATCTATCATACATACAGACACATTATCATATACACATACACACCCATCCTCGGTATCTTCACCCCACAGTTCACTCACCTGCCTCCTGGGAAACACTGCCGTGGCTTTCTGCTTGCAGAGTGCCAGGGAGGTAACGGGGTCAGCGCAAGAGGAAATCGCAGTGCAGGTAACCGCAGAGGATGTGTGAGGCGCAGGGATGCTGCTTCCGTTTACTGTGTAATGTGGCAGGTTTGAGCACAGGGATGTGCTTGAAGCCGACGTGCATGCCTGCGCGCGGCACGTCATCTCCCAGCAGTCCCTGCAACTATCAATGGGGCATTATAGAGGCAGTGCGGCCGCAGCCACACACTTTAAAAATGAATGCTTTAAAGCAGGCAGACAGCCCAATGGCCAGTCCGGCCCTGCTGTGCTTATTTTCTAGAGGACATGGTCTGTCATCACTATTTTATTGTTTTATTGTTTTCCTTCTTATTGTTATTTTCTTGCTCTCAAATTTCAATTAAGGTCCCTTTGGACCTGATAGATCCTTTGTGAATATGCATAACACTGTTTGCATGAACAATTATGCTCCACCAGTCAAGGTTATTATGCATGTTCATATGTAAACTCTGACACATCTGATGTCATAATATGTTATATGTTACATTTCTTATGTTTATAAAATTCAATAAAAACATTGTGAAACATGAAGGAACTTGCTGGCAACTACGCCCCCTTCCACCCCAGGACCAGGCCCTCACAGTGCCCAACCTGTCAGCATTTAGTGTAGTGGCAGGTTGGGCCCTGCGAGCCCCCCTGGCTATAAGGCTCAGTCGCCATGGCGACCTCTATAGCTACGCCACTAGGTATGTTCACATGATTACATTTTTGTGCGGAATTAAGCATTAGTATTCTGCACGGAAATTCCGCAGCAGCTGAGTTCCTTTGATATCAATGGGATTCTGCTGCACTGTTCCCACGGCAGAATTTTCCAGAAATTCAAATTCCGGTGTCGGCAGAAAGAATAGACATGTCTATTCTTTCTGCTCAGTCCACGTGGAAATGCATTGTCGTCTATGGGGGAGATTTAGCAAAGCCTGTCAAGAGGAAAAGTTGCTGAGTTGCCCATAGCAACCAATCAGATTGCTTCTTTCATCTTACAGAGTCCTTTTTAGAAAATAAGCGATCTGATTGGTTGCTATGGGCAACCCAGTAACTTTTCCTCTAGGCAGGTTTTGATAAATCTCCCCATATGAGATTTCTGAGTGTTCCTAGTGCCGGCATGTTCTGCCAGTACTCCGCTATTGGGGAATGTCCACACAGAAAATTTCTGTGTGGACACTCCCCTGTGTGAACAAAGTCTAGAGGTTCCGGTTGTCAGCTGAAAACATAGCTCAGCTGGTTGTATTCTAGGCCACTTAACCCATATAACATCTATAATAATCAACTGCAAATTATTTAGGGTTAAACATCAGGCACTTTATATCCCTGTGGCTTGAGTGTGAAGTTCTTACAGGAGTCAGCTAAATGACTAATGTGGCGATGCTCATGATCACCTGCGGATGCGTGCGCCTGTCTCCTCAATTACCAGGGATTAATCCGAGCGCTGACACCGCATGTAATTACACCTGGATTTTTTTTTTTGCAGTCTTCCTCCTGAGAGGCGATGCTTTTATTTTCTAAGCAAAGCTTCACAAAAAAGAAAGGAGGAGAGCAGGAAGTATTACTTTACTTAGAGAGTAGTGGATGCATGGAATAGCCTTCCTGCAGAAGTGGTAGCTTTAAATACAGTGAAGACATAACGCTATCCTTCATATAAGATAATGACAAGGACTACTTATAGTATTCAGAATATTGGGCAGACTAGATGAGTCAAACGGTTCTTATCTGCCGACACATTTTATGTTTCTAGACAACAGTGATGGCCTCCTGGGCCCCAGTGCACAATCTGTAACTGGACCCTTACCTACCCAATGTCTTCTTGCGTGGCAGAGAAACTTTGGGCCCCATCCGGTGCTACGACCCAGGTATGACTGCTAACTCTGCACCCTCTTCTATAGTATATACCAAATTAATTATAGCATTACACCAAAATAACTGTCAGTTATAATACATTTGGAATATTTTTCTTATTTTTTTCTCAATTAGTTCTATAGTTGACTACAGGAAACTTAAATTTTTTTAACCCCTTCAAACAGAATGCTGTATGTATACGGTGGCTGTGTGCTAGGGGACTAAGCCAAATTTGCTTCATACCTGTCATTAAACCATTAGGTGCCACAATCAATGCTGATCGCAGCACCTTAAAGTAAGAAATGACAGGTGCCAAGGATTTGGGGGGGTCTGATCAGAACCTCCGCAGTGCGACCTCCGTGCCGTCTGATTGTTGTTCTTCCTATACAGGCTGCCTAGGCAGCCCTTAGAAGTAGTTCGCTGATAATACCGATCAGTGCTATGCCATTGGAGACATTTCGATAATACTTGGTCACATGTTACTTATATGTCCACTTAAAATATAGGATAGTTCATTTAACCCTTAACCACCCCCATTTGTGAGTGTCGGGGTTTTTGTTTAAAGTCCCATGAAAATCAATGGGAAATGTATGTTCTCACATAACTTCTGTACGGCTGGAGATATGACAAGCATTTTAGGCTCCTCTCTACAGCATAATCCTCACCTGAATAAAGTAGCAGGCCCCAAATATTGCCGCCCATAGAGTATAGGCCCCAAATATTGCTGCCATAGAATATTATGCCCAGGGATGCCATCAGGTTGGTACAGCTAGTACTCCTCTAAAGGGCCCGGGACCCCAGGAGGGCCTGGACTCTGTGATCAACGTTAGCAAAGTTTGCTGGGAAGCATCCTCTAGTTACAGAGTGTAACACTCCCGTTTCAGAAGACAGGAACCCCGGTGGATGTGGATTCGATGGAGCTTGTGCAGATGACTCAGACTGTACCAGGGAGTCTAAGGTGCTGCTGTTGTTCATCAGAGCCCGCCGCAAAGCGGGGTGGACTTGCTGCGGCATGCACCCAGGTCGCTACCCCTGGCACGGCTCGACCACACAGGTAGCTGAGGAGATGCGAGGCACAGAAGGGATAAGACAGCTCGTAGTCTGGATAGCAGAAGGTCAGGGCAGGCGGCACAGTAGCGTAGTCAGGAACATAGCAAATGGTCAGTAGGCAGGCGTCAAGGAGCAAGGTCAGGTCACAGAGAAAAGGATCAGATACACGGCAAGGCAATAACAGAATGCTTTCTCTCATGCTCAAGGCAACAAAGATCTGGCAGGGAAGTGAGGAGAGTGGAGAAATTTATCAATGAGCCACAGGTGAATTACACAATGAGCGCACTGGCCCTTTAAACCTTAAAGCTCCGGCACGTGCGCGCCCTTGGGGACGGGGACACGCGCGCCAGAGCAGAGAGGCAGAGGCGGGGGCAGGAGAAGCACCAGGTGAGTGACGGATGCAAATCCCAGCCCTGCCGGCAGCAGCAGGTAACGGGACCATGCGCTCACGGCCAGTGTGTGCGGTCGGAGCGCATAAAGTAACACAGAGTCTAGTGTCTGTGGAGCAGCAAGGGCTGAATTGGCTCAAACAGCACCCCCCCCCCTCCCCACCCTGCCTTTCCGACCAATCACCCCTACCATTCTCTCCTCTCCCTTCCCCCGGACATGTCCAGAACTTTTCCTGCAGGTGCTGCTTCTCATACTTATTGCAGACATTATCCCCGGGTCACCTCAGCCCCTGTGAGGCAATGTGACAGCTGCCAAGGTAGTCAGGTAAATGTGGAATGATGGAGATAGGTCTGTAGGGTATGGGGATGGTAGTAAAGGACAGGTGTAGTAGAGTATACCTCTAAAGTGGGTTAGGAATAGAATAGGTGTAGTAGTCTAAGGAATGTGACGGGGCCTGCAGATGAAGGATCGGTTACACCACTACAGGGACTGGGGTATCAGCTATACGCCCTGATGGTGGCTCTGAATTTCGCAGAAGAGTCCTTGCTGAGCTAATTCTCTCTTCTGACTAGACGATTCTCTAGAAAGCCTCACAAATGTCACACGGTGCTGTGATCACTATGATCTTACTTATATCTGACTGATAGGTTTAAATCTAGCATTTGGAACTGTGGTTTTAAGCAAAAACTAGGGATTGGTTACTTGCTTGTAGCGGGCTTTAACTTGGAACATGATGCTGATAAGGGCCTAGCAGGACAGACTCTTCCTAGACTGGTCTAACAAGCAGGAGCAGAGCTGGAAGACTTCCTCACACAGTTTTTTTTTGTTTCAGAGATGGTTATACCTCGGAGACTCCTCCCTTAGCCTTCTAATACTTTGTCCACATGAAATGGGACATATGTGGCCACACGCTTTGCACGAATGGGCCGCACAACTGATGGAATCACCAATTGTGGTAGTAGCTCATGACATAATTAGTGACTTAGTGAGAGTAACTTCTTAGCCCCCTGACAAACTTCTACTTAAGCAGCTGGGTGTCAGGGACCGACCAGGGGACAGAGAGAGTGAGCCCTAAACTGACCCTAAAACAGCTCTCCCGGCCTACTTGCCCATCCACCCTACATGGTGGATAGACAACTAGGCGCCGGTCCCTCCCTGAGCTAAAATGCAGTGGCCTTAAAAACACATACAAATAAATAGCCGGTCACAAGCCAGAAACATAACAGGAACATAGAACTCTATAGTATTAAGTTCAAGGACACAGATCAGTGAGCAGCACAGAGGATATTATAGACTAATGGTAAAGCACTGCCTAAGTGTTCATGTACTCTATGATCAGTGCATGTCCAAAAACTCCAAGGATCTGAAATCAAGAACTAATAAACAAATTGAGTTCAAGACACCAGACAAGGAAACGGATGAGTCGACATAGACTCCAGAAACAAACAGGAATATACAATTCCCCTGAAAACCTCCAGTAGGCACAGGAATGTCTTGACGCTAAAACTCAATCTCCCGGAGTCCAGGATGGAGCACGGAGATATCTTGTAGAAATTCTCAATTCCTCACAGCCTCCCTGGAAAGGTAGACGGAATTTATTGCTAAGCAGGAATATTCGCAATCCCTCAGAAAACCTCTTGTAGACACAGGAATGTCCCCATGGAGTAGTAACAGGGATGCCTAGTTACAACTCAGAAAAACAGATACAACAGGATATAATTATAGAACACTGTTCACACTGAACACAAGACAGGAAAAAGGATGAGTCTAAAAAGACTCCAGAAACAGACAAGATTATAGCAGAATCCCCTAGAAAACCTCCGGTAGACACATGAATAACAATACCCTCTGAATCCCCCACACAAAGGTAAAAGGAATCTATTGCTAAATAGGAATAATCGCAATCCCTCAGACAACCTCCAGTAGACACAGGAATGTCCCCATGGAGCGGTAACAGGGATGCCTAGTTACAAATCAGAAAAATGGATACAACAGGATATAATTATAGAACACTGTTCACACTGAACACAAGACAAGATATAATTATAGAACACAGTTCACACTAAACCGAAAACAGGAAATGAATGAGTCTGAGCAGACTCCAGGAACAGACAGGAATATAGCATAATCCCCTAGAAAACCTCCGGTAGATACAGGAGTAACAATACCCTCTGAGTCCCCCACACAAAGGTAAACGGAATCTATTGCTAAACAGGAATAATCACAATCCCTCAGAAAACCTCCAGTAGACATATGATCAATCTCCCAGAGTCCCCATGGACTGGTAACAGAGATATCTAGATATAGAAACACAGAAAATGGATACAAGAGACAACACAGTGTGCACAGATACCTTACAGAAAGGATATACAAATCCTAAAACCGACACAGATTAAAAACTACTATGAGCATGCTATCTAACCATGGGAAAAAGCCCAGAACATATCAAAGATAAATGCAAGGTGTATGCTAAAACAGAGATAGTAGATTAAAAGCTCAAACAAGGAGTGTTTCACCAAGAGCTCCATAGCAGCATGTCAGGAAGTCAAGATGTCAATATGTAATCACCAGCTCAGAGGCTAAACTGAGCTGATCTTAAGTAACCACACCCAAAGAGCTATTGGATAGAAAGCCAAAGGCTTTAACTATTCCCTGACCGGGGAACATATCAATGTTGAAACACAACCAAATCCAATAGTTGTGTGTGAACACAGACCAAGACAGGCATGACAGTATCCCCCCTTTAATGAGGGGCTTCCAGACCCTCATAAAAACACAAATAAGCATAAAAACATACCAAATACAGTCTTAAATTTTTTTACAAAAAATACCTGGGCGCCCAGGTGGCTCCACTATTGCCACCTGGATGCAGATGCTTGGCTCAGGAACAGAGGTACGAAATACTGCAGTCTCCAGGAGTGGCCGAAGAAATCTTGGCTTCTGCTCCACTTCCAATGGATTCAGGAACCAAAACAAAAAAGTGGCACCAGAGCAAGTGGGTGGCTGGTGATTCTGTCAGGGACCCATCAGGGGACAGGGAGAGTGAGCCCTAAACTGACCCTAAAACCACTCTCCCTGCCTACTTGCCCATCCACCCTAAACGGTGGATTGACAACTGGGTGCCGGTCCCTCCCTGAGCTAAAGTGCAGTGGCCTTAAAAACACATACAAATAAATAGTCGGTCACAAGCCAGAAACATAACAGGAACATAGAACTCTATAGTATTAAGTTCAAGGACACAGGTCAGTGAGCAGCACAGAGGACACTATAGACCAATGGTAAAGCACAGAGGAAAACACTAGCTAAGTGACCATGTACTCTATGATCAGTGAATGTACAAAACTCCAAGGATCTGAAATCAAGAACTAATAAACAAATTGAGTTCAAGACAACAGGCAAGGAAACAGATGAGTCAACATAGACTCCAGAAACAAACAGGTATATAAATTCCCCCGAAAACCTCCAATAGGCACAGGAATGTCTTGACAGTAAAACTCAATCTCCCAGAGTCCAGGATGGAGCACAGAGAAATCGTGTATAAATTCTCAATTCCCCACAGCCTCCATGGAAAGGTAAACAGAATCTATTGCTAAACAGGAATAGTTGCAATCCCTCAGAAATCTTCCAGTAGACACAGGAATGTCCCTATGGAGAGGTAACAGGGATGCCTAGTGACAACTCAAAAAAATGGATACAACAGGATATAATTATAGAACACTGAACACAAGACAAGATATAATTATATAACTCAGTTCACACTGAACCCAAAACAGGAAACGAATGAGTCTGAGCAGACTCCAGTAACAGACGGGGACATAACATAATCCCCTAGAAAACCTCTGGTAGACAAAGGAATAACAATACCCTCTGAGTCCCCCCCCCCCCCCCCCCCCCACACAAAGGTAAACAGAATCTATTGCTAAAAAGAAATAATCACAATCCCTCAGAAAACCTCCAGTAGACACAGGATCAATCTCCCAGAGTCCCCATGGACCGGTAACAGAGATATTTAGATATAGAAACACAGAAAACGGATGCAAGAGAAAACACAGTGTGAACAGATACTTAACAGAAAGGATATACAAATCCTAAAACAGACTATACAAACACAGATTAAAATCTGCTATGAGCATGCTATCTAACCATAGGTAAAAGCCCAGAACATATCAAAGATAAATGCAAGGTGCATGCTAAAACAGAGATAGTAGATTAGAAGCTCAAACAAGGAGTGTTTCACCAAGAGCTCCATAGCAGCATGTCAGGAAGTCAAGATGACAATATGCAATCACCAGCTTAGAGGCTAAATTGAGCTGATCTTAAGTAACCACACCCAAAGAGCTATTGGATAGAAAGCCAAAGGCTTTAGCTATTCCCTGACCGGGGAACATATCACTGTTAAAACACAACCAAATCCAATAGCTGTGTGTGAACACAGACCAAGACAGACATGACACGGGGAGACTGCACTGGAACATTGCACTTGTACCTCACAATATTTATAATAATATTTCATATGTTAAGTTTTTCTTTAAAATGTTCAACATATTTGGCTGATGCTGCCCTCAACGCTGGAATTAACCACCTGGTCTCCCTTTCTCTATTTCCTATAAAAGTGCAAACATAACTTATGTATTCGTAAAACATATTTGAGGCCTTAGTGGACTCTTAAATATATATATATATATATATATATATATATATATATGTGGTAATGGGGTGCGATGAGGGCAGATGTTGTTACCCTAGGGGCAGATGGCATTGAACCTTTGTATTTGTAACGCCAGGGCGTGGTTTATCCTCGATACCACCCGAAGGTATACCACTAGATCCTGGGCTAGGCACTGGGGCAATAATGACTCCGATGCCAAGTTTCGGATAATGGTAGCTTTACTGAGGGTAGACAGCCGGTAAAGTCTATACAGTTCAGCCAATGCCCTCGGAGGTGACAAGTGACTCAGAGACCTTAAGGGCTTGCTGGGACTTGTAGTAGGACTGGGCAATTGAATGCAGGCCATGCTGACTTGGCAATTGCTGACAGGGACTGACTTGATTTGACTGATGACTGACAAAGCTATGACTGTGATTTACTTGCAATTGACTGTGGCTGCAGACTTGACTTGAGGCCTCCAATGACTCTGGACACACACACTAGGACTCGACTTGACCTCAGCTTAGCAGAAAGAGAGCGAGCTAGCTCTACCCAGGACTTATATGGGGGAGACTAGCAGGGAACCCATAGGTCACCCCTGGGATCATCTGGTCACTGGTAGTTCCCGGGTAACAATCACACGACAAGACAAGACATGGTAAACATGGTCTTAAAGTGACAACGCTTTCTGAACACATTACATGGTAAAATACATTAGAAATATATTTACATGGGGGGACAGATGCAGGGGGGCCCAGGGGGCACTATAGGGAGGCTGCCTGACAGGACAGCAAGGCTACGAGGTAACACCTCCCATACTGAGTTACCCCATATTGAACCACAGAGGGACATCCTGTTCAGTTCTATGAATCCTCTGCAGAGTGTGTAAGTGACTACAGTGCTGTTATATTCAGGGGCCACAGGTGGTGTCTTTTCTGAGGTGATGGCAGTCCTGGCAAATCCCCTTCAACCACAGGCCCACAGTGGCAGCTGTAGTTGCCAGTCATCTGGCACAAAGCGGAGTTCTCTTTGTGCACGGATGACTAGGGGGCCACACCAGAGATCGCAGGGGTCCCCAGCGGCGAGACAAGCGCGATCAGACATATCATCCCCTATGCTTTGGATAGGGGATAAAATGTTTTTCGGTGGAGTACCCCTTTAATAGGAGTTCTATAGACAGTGTAGCACGATGAGCTGAGCTTTTGTAAGGGCCCTATTACATGCTGTGACCGTTCCATCGTGCTGAAAAATCACTGGTTGTCGGCCTCACATCTTCCCATGTAATAGGACATATGCAGCCGACGTGGTTTGCAGGAATGGGCCGCATCACTGATGGAATCTTGTAAAGGCTCTGTAAACAATCAACAAGATTGGCGCACGTTTACTGTGCAGTGTTAAACCATCTCATACGACCCTTACTCAGAAGGTCTGATATTGCAGCTGGGTCCTATTTATACAACCACTGTAATGTAATTATAACCTTGTAATGTCATTGTATTTGTTATAAGGTGATGGTAATAAAAGCATCTGTTGCTCTACAAACATTGTGGGAGATTTATCAAAACCTGTCCAGAGGAAAAGTTGCAAAGTTGCCCATAGCAACCAGATAGCTTTTTTTCAGTTTTCAGAGGCCTAGATAACCTATTAAGGACACAGGGCATACCTGTACGCCCTGCGGCCAGTCCCGGTCTATAACACAGCGTGACCCCGCGTCATAGCGGGTCGGTCCTGACAGCTAATGAAAGCTGGGACCCTGGGCTAATAGTGCGCAGCATCAATCATTGTGCCGCGCGCTATTAACCCTTTAGACGTGGCGGGCTGATTGGGACCATTACGGTGAAATCGCGATTTCCTGATCAGCTTGAACACGAGCGGAGGGTCCGTTGCCTGCCTCCGGCACGTCTGATCGGCGATTGATTGCTCCAAGCCTGAAATCCAGGCTTGAGCAATCTACCTCCAATAACACTGATTATTGCCATGTTAATGCACGGAAGTGATCTGTGTGGAAGATCAGTGTGTGCATTGTTATAGCCACTAGAGGGGGCTATAACATTGCAAAAAAAAAAGTGTGGAAAAAAGTTAATAAAGAATAACTCCCCTTTTCCCATTAAGGTCAATGGCGTACGCGCCAAAAAAATTCCAAAGTCCAAAATAGCTTATTTTTGATCACTTTTTATATCTCGAAAAATGAATAAAAAGAGATGAAAAAGTCTGATCAATAAAAAAAAATTGTACCACTAAAAACTTCAGATCACTGCCCAAAAAATGAGCCCTCATACCGTCCCGTATGCATAAAAATAAAGAGTTGTAGGGGTAAAAATGTGACAATTTTAAACATATTCATTTTCGTGCATGTAGTTATGATTTTTTCCAGAAGTACGACAAAAATCAAACCTATATAAATATTGTATAATTTTAATCGTATGGACCTACAGAATAAAGATAAGGTGTAATTTTTACTGAAAATTGCACTGCGTCGAAACGGAAGCCCCAAAAACTTTCGCCCAATGAATTTTTTTTTCCGTTTCGCCGTGGATTTTTTTGTAAAATGACTAATGTCACAGCAAAGTTGAATTGGTGTCGCAAAACATATGCCATAATATGGAATTTTAGGTGCAAAATTGAAAGGGTTATGATTTTTAAAAGGTAAGGAGGAAAAAACTAAAGTGCAAAAACGGAAAAACCCTGAGTCCTTAACCCTTTCCCGACCCATGACTTACATGTACGTCATGGGTCGGCTCCCATTCTATAACGTGGGGCCACGACGCGTGGGCCGGGTTAGTGGGCCGGGCCGGGACTCGTGGCTAATAGCGTGCGGCACTGATCACGATGCCACCTGCTATTAACCCTTTAGACGCAACATTCAAAGTTGAACACCGCGTCTAAAGTGAAAGTAAACTAATGCCGGTTAGCTCAGGGAGCTGTTCGGGATTCGGGATCGCTGCGGCATCCCGAACAGCTTACAGGACAGCCGGAGGGTCCCTACCTGCCTCCATGCTGTCCGATCGCCGAATGACTGCTCAGTGCCTGAGATCCAGGCATGAGCAGTCAAGCGGCAGTATCATCGATCACTGGTTTCCTATGAGAAACCAATGATCAATGTAAAAGATCAGTGTGTGCAGTGTTATAGGTCCCTATGGGAGCTATAACACTGCAAAAAAAGTGAAAAAAAAAGCGAATAAAGATCATTTAACCCCTTTCCTAATAAAAGTTTGAATCACCCCCCTTTTCTTATTTAAAAAAAAATAGTGTAAATAAAAAAAATAAGAAACATATGTGGTATCGCCGTGTGCGGAAATGTCCGAATTATATAAAGATATAGTTAATTAAACCGTACGGTCAATGGCGTACGCGCAAAAAAATTCCACAGTCCAAAATAGCGTATTTTTGGTCACTTTTTACATTATGAAAAAATTAATAAAAAGCGATCAAAAAGTCAGGTCATTACAAAAGTGGTACCTCTAAAAACTTCAGATCATGTCGCAAAAAATGAGTCCTTATACCGCCCCATACGCAGAAAAATAAAAAAGTTATAGGGGTCAGAAAATGACAATTTTAAACGTATAAATTTTCCTGCATGTAGTTATGATTTTTTCCAGAAGTACGACAAAATCAAACCTATATAAGTAGGGTATCATTTTAATCGTATGGACCTACAGAATAAAGATAAGGTGTCATTTTTACTGAAAATTGCACTGCGTCGAAAGGGAAGCCCCAAAAACTTTCGCCCAATGAATTTTTTTTTCCGTTTCGCCGTGGATTTTTTTGTAAAATGACTAATGTCACAGCAAAGTTGAATTGGTGTCGCAAAACATATGCCATAATATGGAATTTTAGGTGCAAAATTGAAAGGGTTATGATTTTTAAAAGGTAAGGAGGAAAAAACTAAAGTGCAAAAACGGAAAAACCCTGAGTCCTTAACCCTTTCCCGACCCATGACTTACATGTACGTCATGGGTCGGCTCCCATTCTATAACGTGGGGTCACGACGCGTGGGCCGGGTTAGTGGGCCGGGACTCGTGGCTAATAGCGTGCGGCACTGATCGCAATGCCACCTGCTATTAACCCTTTAGACGCAACATTCAAAGTTGAACACCGCGTCTAAAGTGAAAGTAAACTAATGCCGGTTAGCTCAGGGAGCTGTTCGGGATTCGGGATCGCTGCGGCATCCCGAACAGCTTACAGGACAGCCGGAGGGTCCCTACCTGCCTCCATGCTGTCCGATCGCCGAATGACTGCTCAGTGCCTGAGATCCAGGCATGAGCAGTCAAGCGGCAGAATCATCGATCACTGGTTTCCTATGAGAAACCAATGATCAATGTAAAAGATCAGTGTGTGCAGTGTTATAGGTCCCTATGGGAGCTATAACACTGCAAAAAAAGGTGAAAAAAAAAGTGAATAAAGATCATTTAACCCCTTCCCTAATAAAAGTTTGAATCACCCCCCTTTTCTTATTAAAAAAAAAATAGTGTAAATAAAAAAAATAAGAAACATATGTGGTATCGCCGTGTGCGGAAATGTCCGAATTATATAAAGATATAGTTAATTAAACCGTACGGACAATGGCGTACGTGCAAAAAAATTCCACAGTCCAAAATAGCGTATTTTTGGTCACTTTTTATATTATGAAAAAATGAATAAAAAGCGATCAAAAAGTCAGGTCATTACAAAAGTGGTACCTCTAAAAACTTCAGATCATGTCGCAAAAAATGAGTCCTTATACCACCCCATACGCAGAAAAATAAAAAAGTTATAGGGGTCAGAAAATGACAATTTTAAACGTATAAATTTTCCTGCATGTAGTTATGATTTTTTCCAGAAGTACGACAAAATCAAACCTATATAAGTAGGGTATCATTTTAATCGTATGGACCTACAGAATAAAGATAAGGTGTCATTTTTACTGAAAAATTGACTGCATAGAAACAGAAGCCCCCAAAAGTTACAAAATGGTGTTTTTTTCTTCAATTTTGTCTCAGAAAGAATTTTTTCCCCCCGGAAAAACCCCGGGTCATGAAGGGGTTAAGAGGTTAAAAATGAAATAAGTGATCAGATTGGTTACTGTGGGCAACTCAGCAACTTTTCTCCTGTACAGGTTTTGATAAATATCCCCCAATGTGACTGCGAAGAATGGGGGGAGATTTATCAAAACCTGTTCAGAGGAAAAGTTGCAGAGTTGCCCATAGAAATTAATCAGATCGCTTCTTTCATTGTTCAGAAGCCTTTTCAAAAATGATATATATATGGTGCATACCGGGAGCTGGAGGATTGGTTGGATAAATACCGGCCATTGCATTGCTGGTATTTATAATATAAAAATACCAGCAGGGCGGCGAAAATACCAGCTATGCCGGTAAAATACCGGCCAGGTGGCAACTATGCATAGTACTGGCTCTTTGTCAGCTGATTGTCAGGGGTTCCAAGTGTCAGCACCCCAATGATTAACTACAGGCTATACATAGTTTTTTTCCCCTTGAGATCCTCTATAGAGGAAATTACAGAGGAAATTCTTTTCTTTTTGAATTTATTTTCTGTCTGTCCACCAGTGGCGTACTAAGGGGGGGGGGGGGGCGGCCCGCCCCGGGTGCCGCTCACAAGGGGGGTGCCAGGGGCGGACTGACCTGCCGCCGCCGGCAATACTACTGAGGTTCCGGGACACTCGTGCCAGATCCCCAGCAGACAGCGGTGCCTTCTCCTGTATGCGCGATACACGCACATACAGGAGAAGGCGTCCCCTCTGTGTGAGCCGCATCTGCAGCAACACAGAGGAGACGTGACCTCCACCCCACGCAGCACGCAGTACAGACGCCGGTGACGTCACTCATCAGCGCTTGTACTGTGGAGGGGAGAAGACGCGGGCTCTGCAGCTGAGGAGATCGCTGCGTGGGATATCAGGTGAGCATCATTTTTTCTTCTCTCAACTCTGCCTATACCTATGGGGAAGGGGGGGGGGGTTTACTCTACATATACCTATGGGGAAGAGGGGGGGGTTACTCTACATATACCTATGGGGGAGGGGGGGTTACTCTACATATACCTATGGGGGAGGGGGGGTTACTCTACATATACCTATGGAGAACGGGAGGGGTTACTCTACATATACCTATGGGGAAGAGGGGGGGGGTGTTACTCTACATATACCTATAGGGGAGGGGGGGTTACTCTCTACATATACCTATGGGGAAGGGGAGGGGGGGGGTTACTCTACATATACCTATGGGGAGGGGGGGTTACTCTACATATACCTATGGGGAAGGGGAGGGGGGTTTACTCTACATATACCTATGGGGAAGGGGAGGGGGGTTACTCTACATATACCTATGGGGAAGGGGAGGGGGGGGTTACTCTACATATACCTATGGGGAAGGGGAGGGGGGTTACTCTACATATTCCTATGGGGAAGGGGAGGGGGGGTTACTCTACATATACCTATAGGGGAGGGAGGGTTACTCTACATATACCTATGGGGGAGGGGGGTTACTCTACATATACCTATGGGGAAGGGGAGGGGGGGGTTACTCTACATATACCTATGGGGAAGAGGGGGGTGTAGCTGCATATACATATGGGAAAGAGGGGGGTGTAACTGCATATACCTATGGGAAAGGGGGGTTACTCTACATATACCTATGGGGAAGGGGAGGGGGGTTACTCTACATATACCTATGGGGAAGAGGGGGGGTGTAGCTGCATATACATATGGGAAAGAGGGGGGTGTAACTGCATATACCTATGGGAAAGAGGGGGGTGTAACTGCATATACCTATGGGAAAGAGGGGGGTGTACCTGCTTATACCTATGGGAAAGAGGGGGGGGGGTAACTCTGCCTATACCTATGCGGAAAGGGGAGGAAAGGGGAGGGGGTAACTCTGCCTATACCAATGGGGAAGAGGGGGGTAACTCTGCCTATACCAATGGGGAAGAGGGGGGTAACTTTTCCTATACCAATTGGGAAGGGGGGGGGAATCTGCCTATACCTATGGGAAAAAAGGGGTTTAACTCTGCCTATACCTATGGGAAACGGGGGGAGTTTTTTTTTTTAAACTCTGCCTATACCTACGGGGAAAGGGGGGGGGGGACTCTGCAGCCTATACCTAAGGAGAAAGGGGGGTTAACTCTGTTCCTATACCTATTGGGAAGGGGTTTAACTCTGCTGCCTATACCTACAGGGAAGGGGGGCTACCTAACTTTATACCTGGATGCCTAACTACTTACCTACATACCCAGCTACCTAACTATGTACATACCTGGCCTTCATACATGGCTGCCTAACTACCTAGCTAGCCCTCTACCTACCTAACATGTCACCTACCTACATATCTGGCTTCCTGATCTACCTACCTAGTTACCTATTTACCTGGCTACCTACCTACCCGCACTTTTACTGTACAGGACACCAAGGAGGGCATTATTACAGTTTGTGGGTCTATAGATGGAAAGGTTGTAGAGGAGGGGAGAGCACTGGAAAAATGCAGTCTGACATGTTTTTCCTGCAGATGTTAACAGCTTCACGTCTTATCTGGACGGAGAAGAAAAGGAAAGAGGACGCGGCTGATGAGAAAATACGTAATTGTGAGTCCCAAAATGAAACTGTAATCACTTATATGGTATACAGATGTTGTGTACAGCTGATATCTACCGCCATATATATGGTCCTGTATATAATCACTTATACAGATCCTTTATAGTATAGTGGTCTGTGTATAGTGGTTTTATTCAGTACAGTATGGCAGTATTATCCAGTTATTGTGTGGTGGTATATATTTACTCCTTGTATACCAGTATTATTGGTCATGGAAATTTACCTATGTTAAAGTGTTTCTTATATATATACATTTTAGTTTATTGTGTGTGGGATTTAGGTGGAATAGGGGGGTGGCAGAAGATTGACGAGCTGCAGAGCCTAGCAGAGGCCCTTGCTTTTTTTTGGTCCGTGGGCCCTGAGTGTTGTCAGTCCGCTCCTGGGAGGGGGTGTAATTAAGGGGGGGGGGAGGAGGGGGTAAATAAAGGGGAGGAGGGGGCGTAATTAAGGGGGGGTGCCAAACAAAGGGTCCGCCCCGGGTGCCAAATGCTCTAGGTACGCCCCCTGCTGTCCACAGTGCTCTCTGCTGACACCTAATGCCCGTATCAGGAACTGTCCAGAGCAGGAGAAAATCCCCATTGCAAACCTATGCTACTCTGGACAGTTCCTGACACAGACAGAGGTGTCAGCAGAGAGCACTCTAAAGATTTTTTTTTTAATAGAAGTCATTTACAAATCTGTTTAACCTGTTAAGGACCATGGACGTACCCAAACGTCCTGAGTCCTTTCCCTTTCTATAACGCGGGTCGGGCCCGGGACTAATAGCGCGCAGCACTGATCGTGGTGCCGCGCTCTATTAACCCTTTAGACGCGGCATTCAAAGTTGAACGCCGCATTTAAAGTGAAAGTAAATCATTGCCGGTTTGCTCAGGGGGCTGTTTGGGATCGCCACGGCGAAATCGCGGCATCCTGAACAGCTGTAGGACACGAGGAGGGTCTCCTACCTTGCCTCCTGGTGTCTGATCACCGAATGACTGCTCAGTGCCTGAGATCCAGGCATGAGCAGTCAAGTGGCAGAATCATTGATCACTGGTTTCCTATGAGAAACTATTGATCAATGTAAAAGATCAGTGTTTGCAGTGTTATAGGTCCCCATGGGAGCTATAACACTGCAAAAAAAAAAAAGGTTAATAAAGATCATTTAACACCTCCCCTAATAAAAGTTTGAATCACCCCCATTTTCCCATAAAAAAAAAAAAACAGTGTAAATAAAAATAAACATATGTGGTATCACCGCGTGCGGGAATGGCCGAATTATAAAAATATATAATTAACCCCTTCCCGCAGAATGTCATATATAAACGCTGGGTTGTGCAGTGCGTTCGCGCATCCCGGCGTTTATAAATGACATTCAGTTAACCCGGCGATGCGCAGCATCGCACGGGTTAACTGGCAGAAGTCCCGCTGTTTCCAGCAGGGGACAACTTCTGCTTCACCCCCAGGACCATCCATTGATGGTCCTGGTCAGCGATCACTGTGATTGGTCCCTGTGGACCAATCACAGTGATCTGGGGTGAAAGTTCAGATCCCCCGCACTGCCCGCCCCTGGAAGTCGGGCAGAACGGGGGACGATGGCTGCGGGGGCTCGCGGGGACCTGCGGCATAGGGGGGGGGGGGAACATCAGGGGACCGGCGGCCTTACCTGGCGGGACCGAGGAGCAGCGGCAGGACCGGCCACGTGGACGAGCAGCGACGGGACCGGCAGGTGAGTATGTAGTCCTCAGAGGCAGCAGTGAAGATCTTCACTGCTGCTTCTAGGAGTCTGAAAACTACAACTCCCAGCATGCCTAGACAGCCTTTGGCTGTCTGGGCATGCTGGGAGTTGTAGTTTTGCAACATCTGGAGGGCCCCAGTTTGGAGACCATTGTATAATGGTCTCCAATCTGTGCTCTTCCAGCTGTTGCAAAACTACAACTCCCAGCATGCACTGACTGTCCAGGCATGCTGGGAGTTTTAGTTCAGTAACATCTGGCCCTTCAGATGTTGCCGAACTACAACTCCCAGCATACCCTTCAGCTGTCTGGGCATGCTGGGAGTTGTAGTTTTGCAACAATTGGAGACACACTGGTTGGGAAACATTGTTTCTAACTCAGTGTTTCCTAACCTGTGTGCCTCCAGCTGTTGCAAAACTATAACTCCCAGCATGCACTAACAGACCATGCATGCTGGGAGTTGTAGTTTTGCAACATCTGGAGGGCCCCAGTTTGGAGACCATTGTATAATGGTCTCCAATCTGTGCTCTTCCAGCTGTTGCAAAACTACAACTCCCAGTATGCACTGACTGTCCAGGCATGCTGGGAGTTTTAGTTCAGCAACATCTGGCCCTTCAGCTGTCTGGGCATGCTGGGAGTTGTAGTTTTGCAACAACTGGAGACACACTGGTTGGGAAACATTGTCTGTTTCTAACTCAGTGTTTCCTAACCTGTGTGCCTCCAGCTGTTGCAAAACTATAACTCCCAGCATGCACTCCCAGACCATGCATGCTGGGAGTTGTGGTTTTGCAACAGCTGGTGCACCCCCCTGTGAATGTACAGGGTACATTCACATGGGCGAGGCTTTTACAGTGGGTTTCTCGCATCTTGAGATGCAGCAAATTTTGCGCTGGGAAACTCGCTGTAATCCCCCGCCCATGTGACTGTACCCTAAAAACACTACACTACACTACACTAACACAAAATAAAATAAAAAGTTAAAAACACTACATATACACATACCCCTACACAGCCCCCCTCCCCCAATAAGAACGTCCGGTACGCCACTGTTTCCAAAGCAGAGCCTCCAGCTGTTGAAAAACAACCACTCCCAGTATTGCCGGACAGCCGTTGACTCCCGCATGCTGGGAGTTTTGCAACAGCTGGAGGCACCCTGTTTGGGAATCACTGGCGTAGAATACCCCTATGTCCACCCCTATGCAAATCCCTAATTTAGGCCTCAAATGCGCACGGCGCTCTCACTTTGGAGCCCTGTCGTATTTCAAGGCAACAGTTTAGGGCGACATATGGAGTATCGCCGTACTCGGGAGAAATTGCGTTACAAGGTTTGGGGGGCTTTTTCTTCTTTAACCCTTCATGAAAAGGAAATGTTGGGGTCTACACCAGAATGTTAGTGTAAAAAAATTTTAATTTTTTACACTAACATGCTGATGTTGCCCTATACTTTACATTTTCACAAGAGGTAAAAGGGTAAAAAGCCCCCCAAAATTTGTAACGTAATTTCTCCCGACTACAGAGATACCCCATATGTGAGCGCAAAGTGCTCTGGGGGCGCACAACAAGGCCCAGAAGGGAGAGCGCACCATGTACATTTGAGGTGATTTGCACAGGGGTGACTGATTGTTACAGCGGTTTTGACAAACGCAAAAAAAACAAAACCCCACATGTGACCCCATTTCGGAAACGACACCCCTCACGGAATGTATTGAGGGGTGCAGTGAGAATTTACCCCCCACAGGTGTCTGACGGATCTTTGGAACAGTGGTCCGTGAAAATGAAAACTTGTACAGCCCACTGTTCCAAAGATCTGTCAGACACCAGTGGGGGGCAAATGATCACTGTACCCCTTGTTACGTTCCTCAAGGGGTCTCGTTTCCAAAATGGTATGCCATGTGTTTTTTTTTTGCTGTTCTGGCACCAGAGGGGCTTCCTAAATGCGATATGCCCCCCGAGCAAAATTTGCTCTCAAAAAGCCAAATATGACTCCTTCTCTTCTGAGCATTGTTGTTCGCCCATAGTGCACTTCAGGTCAACTTATGGGGTACCTTCATTCTCAGAAGAGAAGGGGTTACAAATATTGGGGGGTATTTCCTGCTATTAACCCTTGCAAAAATTTGAAATTTGGGGGGAAACACACATTTTAGTGGAAATTTTATTTTATTTTTTTACATATGCAAAAGTCGTGAAACACCTGTGGGGTAATAAGGCTCACTTTATTCCTTATTACATTCCTCAAGGGGTCTAGTTTCCAAAATGGTATGCCATGTGTTTTTTTTTGCTGTTCTGGCACCATAGGGGCTTCCTAAATGCGACATGCCCCCCGAGCAAAATTTGCTCTCAAAAAGCCAAATATGACTCCTTCTCTTCTGAGCATTGTAGTTCGCCCATAGTGCACTTCAGGTCAACTTATGGGATACCTCCATACTCAGAAGAGAAGGGGTTACAATTTTTTACATATGCAAAAGTCGTGAAACACCTGTGGGGTATTAAGGCTCACTTTATTCCTTGTTATGTTCCACAAGGGGTCTAGTTTCCAAAATGGTATGCCATGTGAGGTTTTTTTTGCTGTTCTGGCACCATAGGGGCTTCCTAAATGCAACATGCCCCCCAAAAACCATTTCAGAAAAACGTACTCTCCAAAATTCCCTTATCGCTCTTTCCCTTCTGAGCCCTCTACTGCGCCCGCCGAACACTTTACATAGACATATGAGGTATGTGCTTACTCGAGAGAAATCGGGCTACAAATATAAGTATACATTTTCTCCTTTTACCCCTTGTAAAAATTCTAAAATTGGGTGTACAAGAACATGCGAGTGTAAAAAATGAAGATTGTGAATTTTCTCCTTCACTTTGCTTCTATTCCTGTGAAACACCTAGAGGGTTAAAATGATTACTGAATATCATTTTGAATACTTTGGGGGGTGCAGTTTTTATAATGGGGTCTTTTGTGGGGTATTTCTAATATGAAGGCCCTTAAAAATCCACTTCAAACCTGAACTGGTCCCTGAAAAATAGTGAGTTTGAAAATGTTGTGAAAAATTGGAAAATTGCTGCTGAACTTTGAAGCCCTCTGGTGTCTTCCAAAAGTAAAAACTCGTCACTTTTATGATGCAAACATAAAGTAGACATATTGTATATGTGAATAAAATTTTTTTTTATTTGTAATATACATTTTCCTTACAAGCAGAGAGCTTCAAAGTTAGAAAAATTTCCGATCATGGCGCAAAAAATGCATACTGCCCCATATGCGGAAAAAAAAAGTTATAGGGGTCAGAAGATGACAATTTTAAACGTATAAATTTTCCTGCATGTAGTTATGATTTTTTTCAGAAGTACGAAAAAATCAAACCTATATAAGTAGGGTATCATTTTAACCGTATGGACCTACAGAATAAAGGGAATGTGTAATTTTTACCCAAAAATGTACTGCGTAGAAACAGAAGCCCCCAAAAGTTACAAAATGGTGTTTTTTGTTCAATTTTGTCTCACAATTATTTTCTTTTCGCTTTGCCATAGATTTTTGGGTAAAATGACTGATGTCATTACAAAGTAGAATTGATGGCGCAAAAAATAAGCCCTTAAGGACTTAAGGACTCAGCCCATTTGGACCTTAAGGACTAAGACAATTTTATTTTTACATTTTCGTTTTTTCCTCCTCCCCTTCAAAAAATCATAACTCTTTTATATTTTCATCCACAGACTAGTATGAGGGCTTGTTTTTTGCGCGACCAGTTGTCCGTTGTAATACCATCACTCACTTTACCATAAAATGTATGGCGCAACCAAAAAAATACTATTTGTGTGGGGAAATTTAAAAGAAAACCGCAATTTTGCAAATTTTGGAAGGTTTTGTTTTCACGCCGTACAATTTATGGTAAAAATGACATGTATTTTTTATCCTCTGGGCAATACGATTAAAATGATACCCATGATTATACACTTTTCTATTACTGTTGCGCTTAAAAAAAATCGCTAACTTTTTAACCAAATTAGTACTTTTAAAATCCCCCTATTTTGAAGACCTATAACTTTTTCATTTTTCCGTATAAGCGGTGGTATGAGGGCTCATTTTTTGCGCCGTGATCTGTACTTTTTATTTATACCATATTTGCTTATACAAAACTTTTATTAAATTTTTTTTTTAATTTTTTGGGAATAAAATGTTATAAAAAAGCAGGTATTTTGGATTTTTTTTTTTACGTTCACGCTGTTCACCGTATGGGATCATTTACATTTTATTTTAATAGTTCAGATATTTACACACGCGGCGATACCAAATATGTATATAAAATATTATTTTTTACACTTTTTGGGAGTAAAATAGGGAAAATGGGACAGTTTACGTTTTTATTGGGGGAGGGGGTTTTTCACATTTTTTTTACTTTATTTTTTTTTACTTTTTTTACTTTTATTTTTACACTCTTATAGTCCCCATAGGGGACTATTTATAGCAACCATTCGATTGCTAATCCTGTTTAGTGCTATGTATAGGACACGGCACTGATCAGCATTATCGGTCATCTTCTGCTCTGGTCTGCGGGAAGGCAGATCAGAGCAGAAGACTCCCGGAAGGCAGCGGAGCCAGGTGAGGGGACCTCCGTCTGCCGTGCTGGATGATCGGATCACCGCGGCAGCGCTGCGGGCGATCCGATCATCCTGTTAAGTGACCGCAATGCTGTAGATGCCGTGATCTGTATTGATCACGGCATCTGAGAGGTTAATGGTTAATATCTGTACCCTTGTTCATGATATTTAGAGATTCTCTGGTGTCTGGTATTGTGCCAAGGGACTGGCGCAAGGCTAATGTGGTACCAATCTTCAAGAAGGGCTCTAGGTCTTCGCCAGGCAATTATAGACCGTTAAGTCTAACGTGCACTGTGGGTAAATTGTTTGAAGGACTTATAAGGGATTACATACAGGAATACATAGGGGATAATAGTATTATAAGTGATAGCCAGCATGGGTTTACTAAGGATAGAAGTTGTCAAACCAATCTAATTTGCTTTTATGAAGAGGTGAGTAGAAGCCTTGACAGAGGAATGGCTGTGGATATAGTGTTTCTGGATTTTGCTAAAGCATTTGATACTGTCCCTCATAGACGTCTGACAGGTAAGTTAAGGTCCTTGGGCTTGGAAACTTTAGTTTGTAACTGGATTGAACACTGGCTCATGGATCGTACCCAGAGAGTGGTGGTCAATGATTCGTACTCTGATTGGTCCCCGGTTATTAGTGGTGTACCCCAAGGTTCAGTACTGGGCCCGCTGCTGTTTAATTTATTTATCAATGATATAGAGGATGGTATTAACAGCTCTGTTTCTATCTTTGCAGATGACACCAAGCTTTGTAGCACGGTACAGTCTATAGAGGATGTGCATAAGTTGCAAGATGACTTGGATAGACTAAGTGTCTGGGCATCCACTTGGCAAATGAGGTTCAATGTGGATAAATGTAAAGTTATGCATCTGGGTACTAATAACCTGCATGCATCGTATGTCTTAGGGGGGATTAAACTGTCAGAGTCACTGGTAGAGAAGGATCTGGGTGTACTTGTAGATCACAGACTACAGAATAGCATGCAATGTCAGGCTGCTGCTTCCAAAGCCGGCAGGATATTGTCATGTATCAAAAGAGGCATGGACTCGAGGGACAGGGACATAATACTCCCCCTTTATAAAGCATTGGTACGGCCTCACCTGGAATATGCTGTTCAGTTTTGGGCACCTGTCCATAAAAGGGACACTGCGGATCTGGAGAGGGTGCAGAGATGCGCGACTAAACTAATATGGGGCATGGAACATCTTAGCTATGAGGAGCGATTAAAGGAGTTACAATTGTTTAGTCTTGAGAAGAGACGTTTAAGGGGGGATATGATAAACGTATATAAGTATATAAATGGCCCATACAAAAAATATGGAGAAAAACTGTTCCAGGTTAAACCCCCCCAAAGGACGAGGGGGCACTCCCTCCGTCTGGAGAAGAAAAGGTTTAGTCTAAAGGGGCGACACACCTTCTTTACCGTGAGGACTGTGAATTTATGGAACGGTCTACCTCAGGAACTGGTCACAGCAGGAACAATTAACAGCTTTAAAACAGGGTTAGATACATTCCTGGAACAAAATAACATTAATGCTTATGCAGAATTATAAAACTACATCCCGTTCCCTTATCCCCTTACACCCTTCACTTCAATTCCCTGGTTGGACTTGATGGACGTATGTCTTTTTTCAACCATACTAACTATGTAACTATGTAATGGCGGACATCCGCGGGATCGCGGGTGTCCGCCATTACCGGCGGGTTCCTGGCTGCGATCCACAGCCGGGACCTGCCGCGCATGATGCCGGCATCGCTCCGATGCCCGCGGTTATACTCAGAATGAAAATGTACATCCTGGTGCGTTAAGTACCTCATCACCAGGACGTACATTTACATCCTGCGATGTTAAGGGGTTAAAGGTAAGGAGGAAAAAATTTAAGTGCAAAAACGGAAAAAACCTCTGGTCCTTAAGGGGTTAACTTTCTGGCACCAGTTAATTTAGAAAAAAAAACTTCCACCGGAGTACCCCTTTAAGTGCTGCAGATGTGACTCCTAAAATAAAAATCTGGCCCCAGACGAACGCAGGACAAATTAGAACACGTTCCGCGTGTAACTGAGTAAATATTTGAAAGCAAAAAAGCTGCATCTGGCATTCTCAATTTAGATTTACAGTGTAATGACCATGAATAAGAAAAGTTCAAATTCCTTAAAGCAAATGGTCACGAACTTTAAGTGAGCCAGTGAAATCTAATTACTACATCTTTGTTTGTGAGAGCGTCTCCTGCGAGGCTGAATGGAGGCCGTGAATGGGCTTCCTTGCTGGCTTCCTGTACTCTGCCTCTCAATCCCCTGCCAGGACAAGTGGGGATAAGGTGAAGTTTGTTTGGAAGAAAAGTAATTTTACCTCTGATTTGTTTGCACAGAATGACAGGGATCTCAGTCTTCAGAGAAAAGGGTGGGGGGTCTCTTATATGCCCACCATTGCCCAGGGGATCCAGCAGGTTATCTTTCCAGCTTTAACCACATGCAAGAACCCATACAGTAGCTGAAACAGATAAATGGGATTCATGGCTGAGGCCCTAGTGTGTCAATGAACTATGATTTACCCTGATGCCCTTTGTGAACTTCTGCTCGCTGGGTGACCTGATCTTATCTGTTGCTTTCCCACTCACTGCAGCTTCTGGTTGTAATTACCCCATTTAAGACACATCCTTTTAAAATAGCTTACATGTTGGGATTCAGCGAAGATAATCATATTAAGAACATATTGGTACAGGCCAGGAGGAGTAGACACTCCAGTCAGAAGACTTCTTGGTGAGGATAGAAAACAGACAGAAGTGGGAGGAGAAAATGGATTGATCGTAATGTCTCCACCATTTCCAAAATCAAAACACTAAGAAAAAGTCAAAGGAGTACTCTGGTGCAGACTACTCCTGCTCCGTCCTGCCCGGGCTGCAAAAAAAATGAAAATAAACCATCACTCACCTTCCTGGGTTCCTGCGGAGCGCCACTACAGCTGATCGGTCCTCCGGTCCATCTTCTTCATACTTCCGTGTGAACGAAGCGTCACGTGGCGCTCAGCCTATTATGGGCCGAGGCAGAATATCTCAGCGTCCAGCGATAGGCTGAGTGCCATGTGACGCTTCGTTCACCCGGAAGTATGAAGAAGATGGACCGGAGGACCGATCAGCTGTAGTGGCGCTCCGCAGGAACCCAGGAAGGTGAGTGATGTTTTATTTTCATTTTTTTTGCAGGCCGGGCAGGACGGAGCAGGAATACTCTGCCCTAGAGTACTCCTTTAAGTTATATCTTAAATCAATGTCTAAAAAAAATGAAGATGTTGAATGTTGGTCCTTCCATTTGCATGTAGAGAAATTATAAAATGTGGGACGTGTAAAGCTAATACCATAATGTAGAAGAGAAGGAGACTCAGACACTAGTTAAAGGGGTACTCCCGTGGAAAACTTTTTTTTTTTAAATCTACTGGTGCCAGAAAGTTAAACAGATTTGTAAATCACTTCTATTAAAAAATATTAAAGGGGTACTCCGGTGAAAACCTTTTTTCTTTTAAATCAACTGGTGGTAGAAAGTTAAACATATTTGTAAATCACTTCTATTAAAAAAATCTTAATCCTTCCAGTACTTTTTAGGGGCTGTATACTAAAGAGAAATCCAAAAAGGAAATGCATTTCCTCTGATGGACAGCAGAGGTCAGCAGGGAGCACTGTGGTCATGACATCAGAGGAAATGCATTTCTTTTTTGGATTTCTCTTTAGTATACAGTCCCTAAAAAGTACTGGAAGGATTAAGATTTTTTAATAGAAGTGATTTACAAATCTGTTTAACTTTCTGGCACCAGTTGATTTAAAAAAAAAGTTTTCCACGGGAGTACCCCTTTAAGAAAGACATGAATCAGGAGGGGTGGGGAGCAGGAGAGGTTTGCTATGGGGATTTGCCTGTACTCTGGACAGTTCCTGACATGGACAGAGGTGTCAGCAGAGAGCACTGTGGTCAGACAGAAAAGAACTATACAACTTCCTCTGTAGTATACAGCAGCTGATAAGTACTGGGAGGATTAAGATTTTTTTTATAGAAGTAATTTACAAATCTTGAAAGGCAAGATGAAGGGATTCGGCACTGCCTACTTCTGTACCATCTGCACTGGATGCAAAGTCTCTAACTGCGGTTAAACTGTGGATACGTGGTGCTCAGGCTTGTATAGAAGTGATAATAAATGGAACTTGATAGAGGAAATGAAAAGCCGGCGACTCACCGTTCTTCCAACTTCAGCACATTTATTTGTACATACTCACAGCAATCAGTACATCATGGGGGGATGCATAGATGTTATGGGGGGGGGGGGGGTACCACTAAGAGGCGACACCGATGTTTCGCTTGGTGCTTCGACGGGCCTGACTCTAGACCGGAACGTGTCACCTTATATACAGGTGGATAATTACTGCTACCAATCGCTGTTCTTTACAACACTGACGTCACTCAAGGTAGGAGGATTGCTAATTATCTACTAAAACCACAGCGAAAAAAGAAACATGCATTCAGCTTTAGATACAAAGTTTCAAAAACAGACTGATACATCTACTTTGTCATTGAGCCCTAAGATGACCGTTGCATCGGTGGCTATGATCCAGTGGGTCTCTCTTCTAAGGAGATTCTTATCGGATCTCATGCCCGGTATGGCTGTAACCTTTTCAATGCCGGCAAACCTTAGTTGTTCATGGCTTCCTCCATGCGCTTCTATTATATGGGATATGAACCTGGCGGCACCCTTTTTAGTGAGGTGAGAATAAAAGTGTTCTCTCACTCTTGCACACAGTTTAGGATAGGTCCAATTACACACACTGTGAAAGAGCTAACGCAGATCAAAAAACATTGTTCACATAATTTTCTGCCCATGCGGCTTCTATTATATTGGGAAGACGATTAGGCAACTGTGCGCAAGAGTGAGAGAACACTTTTATTCTCTCCGCACTAAAAAGGGTGTCCCCAGGTTCATATCCCACATAATAGAAGCGCATGGAGGAAGCCATGAACAACTAAGGTTTGTCGGCATTGAAAAGGTTACAGCCATACCGGGCATGAGATCTGATAAGAATCTCCTTAGAAGAGAGACCCACTGGATCATAGCCACCGATGCAACGGTCATCTTAGGGCTCAATGACAAAGTAGATGTATCAGTCTGTTTTTGAAACTTTGTATCTAAAGCTGAATGCATGTTTCTTTTTTCGCTGTGGTTTTAGTAGATAATTAGCAATCCTCCTACCTTGAGTGACGTCAGTGTTGTAAAGAACAGCGATTGGTAGGAGTAATTATCCACCTGTATAAGGCCTAGAGTCAGGCCCGTCGAAGCACCAAGCGGTGGGAAACATCGGTGTCGCCTCTTAGTGGTACCCCCCCGATAACATCTATGTGTCCCCCCATGATGTACTGATTGCTCTGAGTATGTACAAATAAATGTGCTGAAGTTGGAAGAACGGTGAGTCGCTGGCTTTTCATTTCCTCTATCAAGTTTCTGTTAAGGCATGCGCTCCGGTCCCCATCCCCGGACCGGAGCGCCCGCCTCCTCGATCCTTTGCCCCGGGATCCAGACGTCTCCCGGTCAGTCACACTGACCGGGAGCCCGGGTTCCCTTGTGTCTGGGACGCGGCTGCCGTGACGGCTGGCCCCCGTTCAATTTATTTACATTTGATCACTAAGTGATCACTAAGACCCTAATTTTACCACCCATCAAATAATATCTAAAATATAACTTTTATTCCTTGCCATAAACATTAAAATTTAAAGTGGATTTGTCTCCAGTAGAGATTGTGATCAGTGCATGATGCTACATGCTATTATATATATATCTGCATTGCTGTGGCTGCAGTCCACATGAAAAAATGCTGGGACTCCACTCTATATTAAAAACTGTCACACACTACCCCCCCCCCCCCCGACGTTTCACCACAACCAGTGGCTTTATCAAGGGCTATGGGGTCAATGGTCCCCGTTCACGCGCCGCGTCCCGGATCCACTCACCAGTCTCCCCGCTCCCTGTGCCGTCCTTCCCTGCCTCTCGGCGCGCGTGGCCCCGCTCTCTAGGGCGCGCGCACGCCGCCTTCAGTAAGTTTAAAGGGCCAGTGCACCGGTAATTGGTGCGCTGGTCCCTCACTCTCCCTGCCTTCCCTAATAAAAGCCTCCTGCCCCTTCCTGCCCTTGCCGGATCTTTGTGCCCTAGTGCCTCTGAGAAAGCGTTCCTTTAGTGTGTATTGCCTTGCCTGTTTGCCGAACCCGTTGCTACGCTACGACTACGCTCCTGCCTGCTCCCTGTGTACCACGCCATATCAGCTGCCTGAGAGGTTGAGTTGCTACTGGAGGATACGACCTGGTGGTTACCGCCGCAGCAAGACCATCCCGCCTTGCGGCGGGCTCTGGTGAAAACCAGTAACCACTTAGAACCGGTCCTTTGGTACAACCTGCGTCATCGCCTCTCAGGTCCAGAGGATCCACTACCAGTCCTGCCGGTACGTGACAGTTTCATTTACAAATCTGTTTAACTTTTTTGCACCAGTTGATCTAAAAAACATTTTTCCACTGAAGTACCCCTTTAAGGCCAATCTGAGATTGATAGGATAACAAGAAGCGTGGCTTCCGAAAAATTGTCATGGCTTTAGATGCGGCACCATGTGATAACAAAAATATGCTCGATTCTTTCTTCAGGAAAGGCATGTTAGGTCAATGATCAATATAGACCTTAATCGAATTCAAAATCTATGTTGTAAATTAAAAAATTGGTCAAGGATAAAGTTTCATCCTGTAAAGCTCATCTGACTTCAAGTAGGTTTAAGGAGGAGCAACAAAGCACTATTGGGATTTGTTTATGATGTTTTCTGATTTTTCCCTCTATTTTATCTGAAAAAACATCTGCCATTAATTTCAAATAATTTCCTTTTATGTGTATTTGGGATGTTTATAATGTTCAACTATTGTTTTCAGACCCTTTCACTTGTTTCACATTTTCTTATGTTTGAGCCTTGTGCAAAATAATTCAAGTTTTCACACATTTCTCTGCACTCAATACCCCATAATAAAAATTGAAAACTGAATGTTATAAAAAATAAAATATTGCACTGACATAAGCTTCAGACCTTATACTCAGGACTTAGCTGAAGTCCCATTGGCAGTGAATACAGACGCCAGTCTTCTTAGGGATGATGCCACAAGGTTTGCACCCTTGGATTTGGGAATTTTTGCTATTCTTCAGATGCTCACACACTCTGTCAGGTTGGATGGAGACTGTTGGTGGAAGCCATTTTTTCTCCAGAGATGTTTGACTGGGTTCAAGTCAGGGTTCTTATAGGGCCACTCAAGAACATGTTGTCTTGGCTGTGTGCTTAGAGTCATTGGCCATCATTTACTAAGAGTGTTTTGTAGGTTTCTTTGTGGGTTTTAATTCCCTACAATTTATTTTCCACGGTATTTACTAAGGTTTCCCTACATTTTTCTTTCTTTTTTTACACATGCTCTGATCTGTAGGGTTTTCTTCAGCTGAAATCCACCACATTTTCTGTGGAAACCTTAGTAAATATGTTGGGTTTTTGTGAAAATGTCGGGAACACGCCCCTTTTTTGGTGACCACACCCCCTTTCGGGTTTTCTTAGCAAAATGGAGAGTTAGTCAGGGAATCTGGCGCACAACCTGACAAAACATGTCGGGTTTGCAATAGTAAATGAGGGCCATTGTCTTGTTGGAGGGTGAACCTTTGGCCCTAACTGAGGTACAGAGTGCTCTAGATCAGGTTTTATTAAGAATATTTCTGTATTTTTTGGAGGCTCTCCCTTGGCACTTTCCGACGTGCTGAGGATTTGTGCTACTGGATATTTCAGTGCTTTGTTTTCTTTTTTCTTTCTTTTTGTTTCTCTCCATTTATCCTTCTTTTCAGTTTCAAAGTTAATGTTGTTTTGGCAGATGCAAGCTCGGATCTATATCTTGGAATCCTGAACAGGACATATCCACAACGTTATACCTTCTGTATCCCTATGCCTGACCTGTAAACAAACACTCTGTCCCCTTCTTTGTTATAGTTTTTTGTATGCTTGTATTGCCGACCCTTACTTTGTTTCAATAAAACGAATAAAAAATAATATATATATATATATATATATATATATATATATATATATATATGTATATATGTGTGTACTTTGCTTCATTCAGCTTTCCCTTAACCCTGACCAGTTTCCTTGTTCCAGGGGCTGAAAAACACCCCCACAGCATGACACTGCCACCACCATGCTTTACTGTAGGGATGGTATTGGGCAGGTTTTGAGCAGCACCTGGTTTTCTCCAGATGCTACGCTTGGAAGCGAGACGAGAAAGGGAAAGTTTGGTTTCATTAGATGAGAGAATCTTGTTATCTCACAGTCTGTGGTGAAAGTTTTAGGTGTTTTTTTTCGTTGCAAACTCCACATGGGCTTTCATGTGTCTTTTGCTGGCCCAGATTGGTGGAGTGCTGCAGCGATAGGTGACCTTGAAGTTTCTCCCATTTGCACACAGGATCTTTGAAGCTCAGCCAGAGTGACCATTGGCTTGTTGGTCCTCTCTCTAACCACCCTTCTTGTTAGTTTCTCCTATTTTGTGGAGTGGCCAGCTCTAGGAAGAGTCCTGGTTTTTCAAAATTTTTCCATTTAACCCCTTAACGACGCAGGACGTATATTTACGTCCTGCGCCGGCTCGCGCGTTATGAAGCGGGATCGCGCCGCGATCCCGCATCATATCGCGTCGGTCCCGGCGCTCATCAACGGCCGGGACCCGCGGCTAATACCACACATCACCGATTGCGGCGATGTGCGGTATTAACCCTTTAGAAGCGGCGGTCAAAGCTGACCGCTGCTTCTAAAGTGAAAGTGAAAGTGACCCGGCTGCTCAGTCGGGCTGTTCGGGACCGCCGCGGTGAAATCGCGGCATCCCGAGCAGCTTACAGGACACCGGGAGGGCCCTTACCTGCCTCCTCGGTGTCCGATCGGCGAATGACTGCTCCGTGCCTGAGATCCAGGCAGGAGCAGTCAAGCGCCGATAACACTGATCACAGGCGTGTTAATACACACCTGTGATCTGTGTAAAAGATCAGTGTGTGCAGTGTTATAGGTCCCTATGGGACCTATAACACTGCAAAAAAAAAAGTAAAAAAATGTGTTAATAAAGGTCATTTAACCCCTTCCCTAATAAAAGTTTGAATCACCCCCCTTTTCCCATAAAAAAAATAAAACAGTTTAAAAAAATAATAATAATAAACATATGTGGTATCGCCGCGTGCGTAAATGTCCGAAATATAAAATTATATTATTAATTAAATCGCACGGTCAATGGCGTTCGCGCAAAAAAAATTCAAAGTCAAAGTCAAAAAAAGCCCATTTTTGGTCACTTTTTATACCATTAAAAAATGAATAAAAAGTGATCAAAAAGTCAGATCAAAACTAAAATCATACCGATAAAAACATCAGATCACGGCACAAAAAATGAGCCCTCATACCACCCTGTACATGGAAAAATAAAAAAGTTATAGGGGTCAGAAGATGACATTTTTAAAAGTATAAATTTTCCTGCACGTAGTTATGATTTTTTCCAGAAGTACGACAAAATCAAACCTATATAAGTAGGGTATCATTTTAATCGTATGGACCTACAGAATAATGATAAGGTGTCATTTTTACCGAAATATGCACTGCGTAGAAACGGAAGCCCCCAAAAGTTACAAAATGGCGTTTTTTCTTCGATTTTGTCGCACAATGATTTTTTTTCCCGTTTCGCCATGCATTTTTGGCGATGCAAAAAACAAGCCATAATATGGATTTTTAGGTGGAAAATTGAAAGGGTTATGATTTTTAAAAGGTAAGGAGGAAAAAACGAAAGTGCAAAAACTGAAAAACCCTGAGTCCTTAAGGGGTTAAGTATTATGTACGCCACTGTGTTTTTTTTGGAAACTATCATGCAGCAGAAATGTTTTTACCCTCATGCCCTGAATTTTACGCTAACCCCTTAAGGACTCGGTGGAATTTTTATTTTTTTTTTAAATCAACTGGTGCCAGAAAGTTAAACAGATTTGTAAATAACTTCTATTAAAAAAAAAATCTTTACCCTTCCAGTACTTTTTAGCAGCTGTATGCTACAGAGGAAATTCTTTTCTTTTTGAGTTTCTTATTTTTTATGTTTTTTATTTTTTGTCTTGTCCACAGTGCTCTCTGCTGACACCTCTGTCAGTGTCAGGAACTGTCCAGAGCAGCATTGGTTTGCAATGGGGATTTTCTCCTGTTCTGGACAGTTCCTGATACCGGCATGAGGTGTCAGCAGAGAACACTGTGGACAAGACAAAAAATAAAATAAAAAAATAAAAGAATTTCCTCTGTAGCATACAGCTGCTAAAAAGTATTGGAAAGGTAAAGATTTTTTTTAATAGAAGTAATTTACAAATCTGTTTAACTTCCTGGCACCAGTTGATTAAAAAAAAAATGTTTTCTACTGAAGTACCCTTTAAGGACTAATTTTTTCCTCCTTGCCTTCTAAAAATCATAACTCTTTTATATTTGTATCCATAGGCGAGTATGAGGGCTCATTTTTTGCGCGATCAGTTGTCCTTTGTATTGCCATCACTCATTTTACCACAAAATGTATGGTGAAACCAAAAAAATACTATGTGTGGGGAAATTGAAAAGAAAATAGCAATTTTGCAAATTTTGGAAGGTTTCGTTTTCACACTGTACAATTTACGGTAAAAATGACATGTGTTCTTTATTATGTGGGTCAATACGATTCAAATGATACCCATGATTATATACTTTTCTATTATTGTAACTCTTTAAAAATATCTCAAACTTTTTAACCAAATTAGTACATTTAACCCCTTAAAGGGGTACTCTGGTGAAAACCTTTTTTCCTTTAAATCAACTGGTGGCAGAAAGTTAAACATATTTGTAAATTTCTTCTATTAAAAAAGCTTAATCCTTCCTGTACTTATTAGCTGCTGAATACTACAGAGGAAATTATTTTCTTTTTGGAATGCTCTCTGATGACATCACGACCACAGTTCTCTCTGCTGACGTTATTATACTAATAATAACGCTTTATTTATTGTTGTCCTTAGTGGGATTTGAACCCAAGTCCCCAGCACTGCAAGGCAGCAGTGCTAACCACTGAGCCACCATGCTGCCCTTAGCATACATCTGCTGTGCATGGTTGCTAAAATGGACAGAGATGTCAGCAGAGAGCACTGTGCTCAAGATGTCATCAGTGTTCCAAAAAGAAAGGAATTTCCTCTGTAGCATTCAGCAGCTAATAAGTACTGGAAGGATTAAGATTTTTTAATAGAAGTAATTTACAAATATGTTTAACTTTCTGCCACCAATTGATTTAAAAGAAAAAAGGTTTTCACCAGAGTACACCTTTAAGAACGCAGGGTTTTATTTTCATTTTTTCCTCATCACCTTCTAAAAATCATAACGCTTTCAATTTTGTACATAAAATTCCATATGATGGCTTATTTTTTGCGCCACCAATTCTACTTTGCAGTGACATTAGTCATTTTACCAAACAATCCATGGCGAAACGGTGAAGATAACACCTTATCTTTATTCTGTAGGTCCATACAGTAAAAATGATACCCTACTTATATAGGTTGGATATTGTCGTACTTCGGAAAAAAATCATATCTACATGAAGGAAAATTTATACGTAAAAAATTCTCATCTTCTAACCCCTATAACTTTTTTTTCCGCATACGGGGCGGTATGAGGGCTCATTTTTGCGCCGTGTCCTGCAGTTTTTATCTGTACCATTTTTGTATTGATCTGACTTTTTGATCGCTTTTCATTCATTTTTTCATGATATAAAAAGAGACCAAAAATACGCTATTTTGGAATTTGGAATTGTTTTACGCGTACGCCATTGAGCGTGCGGTTTAATTAACAATATATTTTTATAGTTCGGACATTTCCGCACACGGCAATACCACATATGTTTATTTTTATTTACACAGTCTTTTTTTCATGAGAAAAGGGGGGTGATTCAAACTATTATTAGGGAAGGGGTTAAATGACCTTTATTCACTTTTTTTTTTTCACTTTTTTTTTCACTTTTTTTTTGCAGTGTTATAGCTCCCATAGGGGGCTATAACACTGCACACACTGATCTTTTACCCTGATCCCTACAAAGCCATAGCTTTGCATAGATCAGCGAGATAGGGGCTCGATTGCTCAAACCTGTAGCTCAGGCTTGGAGCAATCAAACGCCGATCGGACACGACGGAGCAAGGTAAGGGGTCTCCCCTCGTGTCCTTGCTGATCAGGACATCGCGATTTTATTGCGATGTCCCGATCAGCCCGACTGAGCTGCCGGGAAGCGTTTACTTTCATTTTTAGATGCGGCGATCAACTTTGATCGCCGCGTCTAAAGGGTTAATAGCGCGCGGCACAACGATCGGTGCCGCGCGCTGTTAGTCCAGGGTCCCGGCTATCATTAACAGCCGGGACCGACCCGTTGTGATGCGGGGTCACGCCGTGACCTCGTTTTAAACACCGGGACCGGGTGAGGGGCGAACAGGTACGCCCTTCGTCCTGAAGGAGTTAAAATCCCTATAACTATATTTTTTGTGCTGTGATCTGTAATTTTTATTGAAACCACATTTGCGTATATAAAACTTTTAATGCATTTTTTATAAACTTTTTTTGGAATATGTGACAAAAAAGCAGCAATTTTGAACTTTTTTTTTAACGTTTACACTGTTCACCGTACGGGATCATTAAAGGGGTACTCCGGCCCTGAGACATCTTATCCCCTATCCAAATGATAGGGGATAAGATGTCTTACACGCGGCGATATCAAATATGTTTTTATATATATATATATATATATATATATATTATTATAATTTTTTTTTTTTTTACACTTTTTGGGGGTAAAATGGTAAACAGGGACAATTTAAATTTGGATAATTTTTTTACACTTTTATGTCCCCATAGTGGACTTGATTGCTAATACTGTTCAGTGCTATGCATGGGGCATAGCACTGATCAGTATTATCGGCGATCTTCTGCTCTGGTCTGCTCGATCTCAGCCCAGAGCAGAAGACTCCGGGTGAGGGTACCTCCATCCGCCATTATGGATAATTGGATCCACGAAGCAGCGCTGCGGCGATACGATTTCTGACCGCACTGCCGTAGATGCCGTGATCTGTATTGATCACGGCATCTGAGGGGTTAATGGTGGAAATAAGCAAGAAATGGGAGGAGCCAGAGCTAAATTTCAAATGTCATAGAAATTTATCTGAATTCTTATGTCTATGCAAAATTCTGGTTTTCCTTTTTTTAAATACATTTGCCAAATTTGTTTACTTCTCTTTTTACTTTAACATTATAGAGGATTCAGTGCAGAATGATGGGGGGGGGGGGGGGAATAGATTTTTTAAATTCTTGGTTCAATAAAGTTGCCAACCAATTGCTAAAGCAGGGGACCCTGGTCAACTTTTCATCCAGCCAGTAGTTGAATGGAGAGGTCAGGCCGGACCCCCCTGTACTAGCAAAGTAACCATTTAATGGGACAGTTTTATTAGCAGAAGTACATCATGGAATTATTGTATATACAGTTCACTAGTCTGCAAGCACTGGTGCATCTACATGAAAATAATCATAATGGTTATCCAACAAAATTATTCTAGAGACATGTTAAAAGTTTTTATCAGTCGGTGTCGGAGCATTTACACTTAAATGTTTCAGATCATCAAAAACAAATTTTAATATAATACAAAGATAATCCAAGTAAAAACATTTCATTCATCATGGGAAAAAAAGCTATCCGAACCTTCATGGCCCTATGTAAAAAAGCAGCTGCCCCCTACAAAAACATTGAAACTCTGCCACGTACGCCATTTTTCCCCAGTACTAAACCTTATAGTCATGATGACCTTAACTGAGGCAAATGAGGCCTACTGCTGTTTAGATGTTGTTGTAAGTTCTTTTATGACCTCTTGAAGGAGTCTTTGCTGTCCTCTTGGGGTAATTTTGGTAGGCTTGTCACTTCTGGGAAGGTTCACCCCTGTTTCAAATTTCCTATATTTTTGGATAATGGCTCTCACCGGGATTTGCTGCAGTCCCAAACCATAAGAAATGGCTTTGTAACCCTTTCCAGACTGAAATATGTAATTTACCTTATTTCTCATTTGTTCCTGAATTTCTTTGGATCGTGGCATGGTGATGGATGTTGCAGTGGTCCAGGTGAGAGATTAGGGCGAGTCAAATTGAGAATAGACCTGATTTAAGAAAACATTATGAGGTGGATATGACAAGAAGTGTTAAAGGGATAATCCACTGCCCCAGCGTTCTGAACATTTTGTTCCGAACGCTGGTTGATGGCTGCGGGGGTCGTGACGTCATGGCCAGGCCCTTCATGACATCACGTCATGCTCCCTCAATGCAAGTCTAAGGGAGGGGGCGTGGCAACTGCCACGCTCCCTCCCATAGACTTGCATTAAGGAGGTGTGGCGTGACATCACGAAGGGCCTGGCTGTGACGTCAGCCCACACCCAGCGTTCGGAACAAAATGTTCAGAATGCTGGGGCAGTGGAGAACCCCTTTAAGGGCTTGGAAATGTGATTTTAAAGGAAGGGAAGAATTGAAAGTTATACTGCGGTAGCAGCGTTGTGGAACTGGGAAAGGGTGGAGCCTTTGACTGTAGTTGCTTTGTGCCAGTTTATATTATAGAGCTGAACGTTTACTAGGAATAACATGATGCCCAAAGGAAGCTTTGTAGACCTGTGCCCAGTGGGGTCATAATGATATAAAGATAAAACATAAGTGTACCTCTCACTCTTCATGGGAGGTTAAGTTTAAAAAAAAGTGGATGAAAGGATCTTCAGAAGACAACTGACACTTTGCTAAATATTTAGTGAAAAACAAAAAAGAGAAAAGAGGTGTTTTTCTTCAAACAAATGAGAGGTCAAAGAGCTGGAGGCAGATCTGCTTGGAGAAAAAGAGAGCCACAGGCCAGAGGGGCTCAGCAGGTGTCATATAGCAGAATGGATTTGGCAGGTAAGAGCTCAATGAAAGCCTCCGCACTCAGGTGATGGCCATTGTTCTGCTCCCACGCTCGTATGGATTATTTAAATGTGGGACACACATGAGCACATCGGCATTCTTCTCATCATAGGCTTAGTACTCGCTCAGTAAAGTAACTGCAGAAAACAGGCATAAGGAGGTATACATTAGTGACCAAGTCATGTCACAGAGAAAGTAGGGCTAAATCAGATTTCTTCTTCATCTCCACCAATTTTTACTATTGCACCTTGGAAATTGGAGCCCTCCATCAGAAAACAAATACATACAAAAAAGTACATTTTGTGATGCACTTTCTTACTTTTCCTTGAAAGGTTTTATAAAAAAGAAAAAAAATGACATATTTGGTATCACTTCCTATGAGAAACCAGTGATCAATGTAAAAGATCAGTGTGTGCAGTGTTATAGGTCCCTATGGGACCTATAACACTGCAAAAAAAAAAGTGAAAAAAAAAGTGAATAAAGATCATTTAACCCCTTCCCTACAAAAAATTTGAATCACCCCCCTTTTCCCATAAAAAAAAACACAGTGTAAATAAAAATAAACATATATGGTATTGCCGCGTGCGGAAATGTCCGAATTATAAAAATATATCATTAATTAAACCGCACGGTCAATGGTGTATGCGCAAAAAAAATTCCAAAGTCCAAAATAGTGCATTTTTGGTCACTTTTTATATCATGAGAAAAATGAATAAAAAGCGATCAATAAGTTCTATCAATGCAAAAAATGGTACCGTTAAAAACTACAGATCACGGCGCAAAAAATGAGCCCTCATACCGCCCCATACGCGGAAAAATAAAAAAGTTATAGGGGTCAGAAGATGACAATTTTAAACATATTAATTTTCCTGCATGAAGTTATGATTTTTTCCAGAAGTACGACAAAATCAAACCTATATAAGTAGGGTATCATTTTAAATGTATGAACCTACAGAATAAAGATAAGGGGTCATTTTTACCGAAAAATGTACTACTTAGAAACGGAAGCCCCCAAAACTTACAAAACTGCGTTTTTTTTTTCAATTTTGTCTCACAATAATTTTTTCTTTCCGTTTCACCGTAGATTTTTGGGCAAAATGACTGATGTCGTTACAAAGTAGAATTGGTGGCGCAAAAAATAAGCATTCATATGGATTTTTAGGTGCAAAATTGAAAGAGTTATGATTTTTTAAAGGCAAGGAGCAAAAAACGAAAATGCAAAAATGGAAAAACCCCCGGTCCTTAATTAACCCCTTAAGGACCGGGTGTTTTTCCGTTTTTGCATTTTCGTTTTTTGCTCCTTGCCTTTAAAAAATCATAACTCTTTCAATTTTGCACCTAAAAATCCATATGAATGCTTATTTTTTGCGCCACTAATTCTACTTTGTAATGACTTCAGTCATTTTGCCCAAAACGGAAAAAAAAATCATTGTGCGACAAAATTAAATTAAAAAAAACGCAGTTTTGTAACTTTTGGGGGCTTCCGTTTCTACGTAGTAAATTTTTCGGTAAAAATGACACCTTATCTTTATTCTGTAGGTCCATACGATTAAAATGATACCCTACTTATATAGGTTTGATTTTGTCGTACTTCTGGAAAAAATCATAACTACATGCAGGAAAATTAATACGTTTAAAATTGTCATCTTCTGACCCCTATAACTTTTTTATTTTTCCGTGTATGGGGCGGTATGAGGGCTCATTTTTTGCGCCGTGATCTGAAGTTTTTAACGGTACAATTTTTGCATTGATAGGACTTATTGATCGCTTTTTATTCATTTTTAAATGATATAAAAAGCAACCAAAAATGCACTATTTTGGACTTTGGAATTTTTTTGCGCGCACGCCATTGAACGAGCGGTTTAATTAATGATATATTTTTATAATTCTGACATTTCTGCACGCGGTGATACCATATATGTTTATTTTTATTTTTATTTACACTGTGTTTTTTTTATGGGAAAAGGGGGGTGATTCAAACTTTTAATAGGGGAGGGGTTAAATAAGATTCATTCACTTTTTTTTTCACTTTTTTTTTGCAGTGTTATAGCTCCCATAGGGACCTATAACACTGCACACACTGATCTTTATCATTGATCACTGGTTTCTCATAGGAAACCAGTGATCGATGATTCTGCCGCATGACTGCTCATGCCTGGATCCCAGGCACTGAGAAGTCATTCGGCGATCGGACAGCGAGGAGGCAGGTAGGGGCCCTCCCGCTGTCCTTTAAGCTATTCGGGATGACGCGATTTCGCCGCGGCTATCCCGAACAGCCCACTGAGTTAACCGGCAACTTTCACTGTCGCTTTTAGCCGCGCGGCTCAGCTCTGAGCGTCGGCTAAAGGGTTAATAGCGCGCGGCGCTGTGCGCTATTAGCGGCGGGTCCCGGCTTCACTATGACGCCGGGCCCGCCGTGATATGATGCGGGGTTACCGCGTAACCCCGCTTTATATCACCGGAGCAGGACCAAGGACGTACCAGTACGTCCTTGGTACTTAAGGGGTTAAGGGGTTAAAGGGGTACTTTGCCACTAGACATCTTATTCCCTATCCAAGATTGGCAAATGCTCTTCATAGATGAAAGCAGGTTCACACTGAGCACATGTGACAGAAATTACGGAGACGCCATGGAGAACATTCTAGCATTTTTCTGGGGGCCAAACAGCCCTCCATGTGTTCCTCAGAGGTAGCCTGACTGCCATTAGGTACCGATATGAGATCCTCAGACCCCTTGTGAGACCATATGCTGGTGCGGTTGACACTGGGTTCCTCCTAATGCAAGACAATGCTAGACCTCATGTGGCTGGAGTGTGTCAGCAGTTCCTGCAAGAGGAAGGCATTGATGCTATAGATTGGCCGCCCGGTCCCCAGACTTGAATTGGATTGAGCACATCTGGGACATCATGTCTCGCTCCATCCACCAACACCACGTTGCACCACAACTGTCCGGAGTCGGTGGATGCTTTAGTCCAGGTCTGGGAGGACATCCCTCAGGAGACATCCCGCCGCCTCAATAGGAGCATGCCCAGGCATTGTAGGGAGGTCATACAGGCAGGTGGAGGCCACACACACTACTGTGCCTCATTTTGACTTGTTTCAAGGACATTGCATCAAAGTTGGATCAGTCTGTAGTGTGGTTTTCCACTTTGATTTAGAGTGTGACTCCATATCCAGACCTCCATGGGTTGATAAATTAGATTTCCATTGTTCATTTTTGTGTGGTTTTGTTGTCAGCACATTCAACTTCATTCAGCTCTAGGATGTGTTATCTTAGTGTTCTCTTTATGTTTTTTGAGCCATGTATATAAAAAAATATAAAAGAATATTAAAAAAATGGATCTGTACAAAACAAAACACATAGGAACCAATACATGTTAATGGGCATTCTCAATCACCTCATTGAAACCCCTCGTAAAAATGGTATCAAGGGTAAAAATTCCAATAGGATTCCCTATTATTTAATTTCTGAACTCTATTGTGTATATGCAATGGAATAGTTTCAATGACTGTCAATCTCAAAACATCAAAATTATTAATGTGTTTAAAGGGGTATTCCCTGGCAAAAACATTTTATCCCCTATCGAAAGGATAGGGAATAAGATGTCTGATCGTGGGGGGCCCGCCGCTGGGACCCCCTGAGATCTCCCTGCAGCACACACATTCTATGCGGGAGCTGCATCTCCGGTTTCAGAAACCTCCGGGCCCAAGTACTGCAGACAGCATGTGGAAGATAAAACATAAACTGCAAACATGCTGTCACAACTATTATGTTCCTTGATGCGGTAAAATTTTTTAGAGGTGTTCGAAGGAAAAAAAATATTTTCCGCTATCAATCATGGTGCAGCATTTGCATCTAGTTTTATTACAAGAAAATGTACCCACAGCACCATTATCACTGGTAATAGTATCAATTCTGTTATTTATAGATTTTATCCAACTGGGAGCCACAAAATTTCGCTGATTCAAAGATCTGCGGAATGTGAAGCCAGGCTGGGCAGGAATAATATTGCATAAAACGGGATCATATTTTAATATACACCAATGTTTAGATAGAACCTCCCTAATCTTGCCAGATGCACAATTAAAATCTATCTATATATATAAAACTCAACGTTTGTGTGTATGTATATATGTATATATGTATGTGTGTATGTATGTATATATGTATGTATGTGTGTATGTGTATGTTCCAGCATCACGTCCAAACGGCTAAAGATGTTAACATGAAACTTGGCCACATGTTACTTCTATGTCAGCAACAAACATAGGATAGGTGATTTAACCCTTACCCACCCCCATTTGCCAGGGGCGGGGTTTATGTTTAAAGTTCCATACAAGTCAATGGGAAATATATGTTACTGCATAACTTCCAAACTGATGGAGATATTTCGATAATACTTGGTCACATGTTACTTATATGTCCACTTAAAATATAGGATAGTTAATTTAACCCTTAACTACCCCCATTTGTGAGGGTCAGGGTTTTTGTTTAAAGTCCCATGCAAATCAATGGGAAATGTATGTTCCCATATAATTTCTGCACGGTTGGAGATATTTCAATACCTGGTACACATATTACGAGTCGGGATATGAGGACGGGATGGGAGGTCGGGATAGGAGGTCGAGATAGGAGGTCGGGATAGGAGGACGGGATATGAGGACGAGATATGAGGTCGGAACAGGAGGTCGGGTAGTAGGTCGGGATAGGAGGACGGGATATGAGGACAGGATGGGAGGTCTGGATAGGAGGTTGGGATAGGAGGTCGAGATAGGAGGATGGGATAGGAGGTCGAGATAGGAGGTCGAGATATGAGGACGGGAAAGGTCAGGATAAGAGGTCGGGATAGGAGGTCGGGATAGGAGGATGGAATAGGAGGATGGTATAGGAGGTCGGGATAGAAGGTCGAGATATGAGGACGGGAAAGGAGGTCGGGATAGGAGGTCGGGATAGGAGGAAGGGATAGGAGGTTGAGATAGGAGGTCGAGATAGGAGGACAGGATAGGAGGTCGGGATAGGAGGTCAAGATTGGAGGACGGGATAGGAGGTCGGGATAGGAGGTCGAGATAGGAGGACTGGATTGGAGGACGGGATAGGAGGTCGGATAGGAGGACGGGATAGGAGGTCGTGATAGGAGGTCGGGATAGGAGGATGGGATAGGGGGACGGGATAGGAGATCGGGATAGGAGGTCAGGATAGGAGGACAGGATAGGAGGACGGGATAGGAGATCGGGATAGGAGGTCAGGATAGGAGGTCGGGATAGGAGGACGGGATATGAGGACAAGATATGAGGTCGGGATAGGAGGTCGGGATAGGAGGACAAGATAGGAGGACTGGATATGAGGACGGGATAGGAGGTCTGGATAGGAGGTTGGGATAGGAGGTCGAGATAGGAGGACGGGATAGGAGGTCAAGATAGGAGGTCGAGATATGAGGACGGGAAAGGAGGTCGGGATAGGAGGTCTAGATAGGAGGTCAGGATAGGAGGTCGAGATAGGAGGATGGGATAGGAGGTCAAGATAGGAGGTGGAGATATGAGTACTGGAAAGCAGGTTGGGATAGGAGGTCGGGATAGGAGGACGGGATAGGAGGTTGAGATAGGAGGTCGGGATAGGATATCAGGATAGGAGGTCGGGATAGGAGGATAAGATAGGAGGACAGGATGTGAGGACGGGATAGGAGGTCTGGATAGGAAGTTGGGATAGGAGGTCGAGAAAGGAGGACGCTATTCAAATATATAGCGAATATATTCGCAATATTCGTGAATTCGCCAATTTGCGATAAAAATTTGAAATGCGAATAATCAATTCTTGCTTACCAGCTTGGTCATCTATTATTAATTCTACTTGCACTGATATTATTCATGTTATCTACTCAGTGTTCCCCCACTGTGCTATTTTTTTTATCTTGTCTGAGTGTTATGTGTTTTTTATGGGGGGTTTATTTGTCGTCATATTGATTATGGATATTTAATAAAGATAATATATTTTTTGATACCATTTGTGTATATTTATTCTTCAAGGATCTATTCTATTTTTTTGCTTTTCATTTCTTGTATTTAGTGGCCTTATTTATGTAGGTGTGTACTTTTGCCTGGCCTTTCACTTAAGACTTTAACAGGAAGAAAATACTACACCACTTAGATATACGTATGTGGTATGCACTTATGAGGGGAGGACAATGTGCTCCAGTATGCTTAAAACAGTATATGACCACACCGGCAGGTGTGTACTTTTGCCTGGCCTTTCACAGTATCTAGGCCCTTAAGACTTTAACAGGAACAAAACAGTACACCACTTAGATGTACGTACGTGGTATGCACTTATGAGGGGAGGACGATGCGCTCCAGTAGGTGTTTGCTTTTGCCTGGCCTTTCACAGCATCTATATCTAAAGAAATCAATAAGTAGAGCTCCTCATAGGACAATATGTTTTGAACAAGGATGGATGTGAGTAGGTGCAGGATTCACAAACATTTCAGTGTTCCTCTCACCTGCTACGGTTGTGTAACTGACACAACTACACAAGCGCATAAGGTTAGTGGTGCAGCCTCCCGGTATCGGATCCAGCGATAAGCAAGCCGATTGAGAGCAGGATGTAGATATGGAAAGAAATACCCGGTTCCAATGGCGCAATCCACAGATTTAATCAATTGATGATGTAAGATGAATATAAATATTTATTAAGCCAGGGTGCAACGCGTTTCGGGGCTTAGGATCCCCTTCATCAGGCTAGTAGGCATCATAACATGTACACCAAACTGGTGTCTTTAAATTAGACTTTTTTGGCGCCAAACAAATAAGGCGTGGCCTCAGTGGGCGGGAGTGCCCAAAGCAACATGAATATAATGTATCGATTAAAATAACAACAAATTAAATTAGTATACATTAAAACATTACACATATAAAAATACCTTAAAATACATATACTTAATATAGAAAAAAATGTTGTTAGCCTCAAGAAGGCGCACGTCACCAAACTTACGACGCATGCGCCAACTCCCGACGATAATAATGATGACGGCTGGAGGTGAAGAAAGCGCAGGCGCCCGCCCGCACTGTGTGAAGGATACGGCGCCGGCGCGCACGCGCACTAGGACAAGAGGGAACACACTGTGTAGATACAGTGCGCGCGCGCCACAAACGCCGAGGTAAACAAACACACGTGTCGGAGAGGCACGCATGCGCCGGCTACCCGGCAAACCGGACTCAATACAATGTGCACATAGGAGTCGCGTGCATGCGCCAGCTCCATATAATACTGGACTAAATGGTGAGTGTCACACAAAGAGCCGGGCAGAATAAACAGCAAGAGTAAGGGCATACTCTAGTCAAAATTATACAATAATAAATATTAATAAGAAGATAATGGTTGGGTGAGAATAAATATGACTCAAGCAAAGGACTAAACAAAACTAGGCAGCAAAATTAACTACATGCCATGACATAAATGCCCGACAGCACCAATTACTAATAAAGATAATACACATGATTAAAACATACAGAGTATTAGTCATATAAAATAAATGAAATACAAAGTAATGAAAGTAATGACAAGTAATACAACTTCCCGCTAAAGCTAGCGTGACTGCTGGACCTAAACTCAGTCCCCTAAATCCAGCAGAACAGCGCATATTAATCTCCTGAGCTTAAAATTCACAAGGTCCCAATCAACTCTCAGGATCCAAATAGACTCTTGTACAAAGACTTTTCCTGTTTAATGTTGCATAAAACCTACAGCAAAAGTTCAGACAGTTTTCTGAAAACCTCCGGTTGTGGACAATCATTTAATATACCTCCCTATCGTTCTTGGGACGGGTGGCGATAGGACAAGCATATACAGAGGAGCCCTCACCGTGGTGTCATGAGTGATAAGGGTTAAACAAGCACCCTTTAGTTACCACACAGCTACACCCCATATAGTCTACACCCCCAGGCTACCACACATGGAATAGTCTTCTTGCAGAAGTGGTCGCTGCAAATACAGTGGAGGAGTTTAAACATGCATGGGATAAGCATAAGGCTATCCTTCATATAAGATAGGGCCAGGGACTATTGATAGGATTCAGATTATTGGGCAGACTAGATGGGCCAAATGGTTCTCATTTGCCTACACAATCTATGTTTCTATACTAAATACATCTCCTATATGCATATCAGAAAAATGGTTCCAAGCTCTTATTTCTTTATTAAATTCACTACTTTGGGGCAGGAAACGCACGAGAATGAAATATGTTTCTTTAGCGCTAGCTGAGCACGATGGGGGTTGGGCACTTCCATTTTTTTATTTTTAGGTACTTTTTAGCACTAAAATTACAGCATATTATGAGAAGGAGGGGAAATGTAGTCCTATTTTTTCTCTCTAATGGGTTATAAGGATATTTTTTTGATTTTGGATAATGGGATACTCACTACACCCATGCATATCTATATAATAAAGTATGGGTAGAACTTAAATTTTTTTTTTTAAATCACATGGAGTTTTGACTTTACTCCATTATGGTCGAATAACGCACTTAAAGAATTCCTTAAAATGAAAGATTCACACTTTTTTTGAAAAGGGGCTTATTTATGTAAATCAATTATACGCTCTAGGTCAAATAAAGTCGTTTGAAGAGAAAGCCCATAAGTATGGGGTGGCAGACAATCAGAAACATTGTTTTTTTTACAAATAAGTAACGCAGATCATAAATCAATAAAAGGAGAGTTGAGGAGAGTACATTCACATCCCCTTGTTGAATTAATGAGAGGGCCCCCTGTCCCTAAACCCGTGACAAAAATGTATAAAATGCTGATGCTATCAAGGGTAGATGGGAAAGGGACTTGGGGGGGGGGGGGTTACATTCAGATTCATGGGTCAGAGCCATTGTAAACTTGAACTTTACATCATATAATAAGGCCCATGTAATGGTACAGTCTAAGACTTTGTATAGGATGTATTATACTCCATGGGGATTGAAGCGTATGCGCCTCAGACAGGATGCAAACTGTCCAAAATGTCAGATGGAGGATGCTTACTTTTTGTATCTATACTATTCCTATATTCATACATTTTGGAATCATTGATATTATTGAAAAAAGGTGTAACTATAAGATCAAACGAGACCGTTAGAGGCTTATCCTTGGAGATGTCGGGGATTCTATATATAAGAAATGTTTAATTAGACTATTTCCTTATGCAAAGTTGCTGTCCGGGCATGCTGGGAGTTGTGGTTTTGCAGCAGTTGGGGGTTCACAACTTGGAGACCACTGCTATAGAGGGTGCAAATGTATCTGAGCACTGGAACTCAAATAATGTGAAATTTGAGATGATCAAAATGGAGTCCCTGCACTAATTACTTGGGTTCTGGGGTCTGTAAGGTCCATAGTAGAAACATCAGGTTCTGTCCATAGCAGATACTAAATCATGGCAGCTCCAAGAAACAAGCAGTCATCGTGACATCTGACATGTGATGTCATAGACAGCTGGAGGCCTGACATCCCATTGACAGCCGCCCCAGCCTTCAGTCTGTTTATTGTTACAGTGAGATTAGCAACTTCTTCTTCTTGTCTGAGATGGAGCTAAAAGGTTTGGGGTTCGTCCCCCTCCTGTTGGCGTTTTGGTGTGCGGCCTGGCTTGCCACCAGCTACATCATGACGGTCGTCCTCGGCCATGCCGCCTCGACACTGATGCACATCAGGTAAGATAAAAAAGCACAAAGATTCTTATTTCATGGGTTGGGAGTGAGGAAATATCCATAATAACATTGGTTTCTTTTCCTTCACAGTGACGTGGGAAATTTCTTTCCCAAAAACATATTATTGAGAATTGGATTCATAGGGACATCCATTGGCACTTTGGGACTAACCCTTCTTATTTATAAGTATATAGTTATGCATACTGAAGAGTTCAGGGGTCATCAGGTCCTGATCCAGAGGATCCTGCTCGCCATTGTGTGGGCCTCCTGTTTTGGTACAGCTGTCATGCATGTATTTTCCCCCGAAGACTATCCCAGGATACACTTTGTCAGCACGATAATTTCAATTACATGTGAAGCCTTATACTACCTTGGGCAGTCAATCCAGATGTATAAATTACCAGGAGCAAAAAAAGTCATCCACCATAGTAGATGCACCTGCTGTGGCCTGACTTTTGTCTGCACAATTTTCTATTTTGGATATAAAACATTAAAGGAATTATTCTATGATGATGAAGACTGGGATGAGATCCATGAAATCGCCACCATAATCATTGAGTGGGTGATGCTTCTACTGATCCTGATAAACATCGTGACCTATTATTCCACCATGCAGAGGTTATTGTTGACCGTCTCCAGAAACAGCTGCACACTCTCTCTTAGAGTGAAAATAGATGACTTCGGAGTGTAGACCACCATGTGAGCCATCAAGTGGACTTCTGGGAGAAATACTGCACAGGACACGGAAAAATCATCTAAAGAAGAATAACTGGGGGACTACATATCGTGCCAGTAATCATGGCACAATAATATGAGCTGGTGATATTACCTATACAAAAAAAATTAAAAAATTAAAAAAATATATTGGTGTGTGAAGTGTAATACCTAGTTAGAAAAACAGAATCAAATTCATCATTATAACCACCCTGTGCATTACCCTGTTTATTATTTTTCAAGCAAGCACTTTGTTCTAATTGGTCCACTCTCTGGTGTGCTCCTTGTATAAGGGGTTTGGGATACCCTTTTTGTTTAAAACGATCCTCCAGGATATCTAGTCGTTGCTGGCATTTTTGTGTGGAAGAACAATTCCTTCGGATTCTTTTCATTTGACCGAATGGAATGTTCTTCTTCCATTGTCTCAGATGGCAACTGTTAAAGTCGAGGTATCTGTTTGCGTCCACTGCCTTAAAATAAGTGGCAGTATGCAAGCAGCCATCCTGAATATAGATATTTAAATCCAGGAACTCAAATTTTTTGGGGGACTGATGCAGCGCTGCCTTTGGCAATCTCTGGCTCTTCCATAGCGCTTTTTTTGAGGGGACGTGTCGGCTGCCGCTTCGTCTGGTGGTCAACATGCGCTATCTGGCCAGCGAGCCAGGGCCCCGTACAGGAGGTCGCGGGGGGCCCCCAGCGGTCGGACCCCCCCCCCCCCCCGCGATCTGAAACTTATCCCCTATCTTTGGGATAGGGGATGTTTTTAGTGTTGCTCGCGAATATTCGCAATTCGAATATTATTCGCGAATATCGCATATTCGCGAATTCGCGAATTTCGCGAATATAGCGCTATATATTCGTAATTACGAATATTCGTTTTTTTTTTTTTTTTTTTTTTTTTTTTTTTCTTCACAGTACACATCACAGTGATCATCCCTCTCTGCTTCCAGCTTGTGTGGTGTAAAGAAGGCTGTAATACTACTGTGTGAGACTGGCGTGCGAAAATTCGCATATGCGAAAATTAGCATATGCTAATTTTCGCATATGCGAATTTCCACATATGTTAATTTTCGCATGCGCGTATTTTCGCATACGCGAAAATAAAACGAGGATATAACGAATATGCGAATATTCGCGAATATATGACGAATATTCGTCCATATATTCGCGAATATTCGCGAATTCGAATATGGCCTATGCCGCTCAACACTAGATGTTTTTCAACACTGTACTACTCCTTTAATGGCCTCCAAAATGAAGTTCCTCTGATGTATGGGCATCAAGGGATCTTCCACTAAAAAAGATCACACAGCTTCCACTCCTCTGTCATGTGGGATGTTGCTATATAATGAAGCAACATCTAGTGTTGCCCACAAATAGTCCTCTTCCCGTATGATATCTTTCAATAGGGTTAAAGGGGTTATCCAGGAAAAAACTTTTTTTTATATATCAACTGGCTCCAGAAAGTTAAACAGATTTGTAAATTACTTCTATTAAAAAATCTTAATTCTTTCAGTACTTATGAGCTTCTGAAGTTTAGGTTGTTCTTTTCTGTCTAAGTAATCTCTGATGACACATGTCTCGGGAACCGCCTAGTTTAGAAGAGGTTTGCTATAGGAATTTGCTTCTAAACTGGGCGGTTCCCGAGACACGTGTCATCAGAGATTACTTAGACAGAAAAGAACAACCTTAACTTCAGAAGCTCATAAGTACTGAAAGGATTAAGATTTTTTAATAGAAGTAATTTACAAATCTGTTTAACTTTCTGGAACCAGTTGATATATAAAAAAAAAGTTTTTTCCTGGAATACCCCTTTAATAAATGCCCTTTATCTCTGAGGTATGCTGGTAAAGAGACCACACATTTCTGTAACTGATGGTCTATATATTCAGATAAACATCTGGCAACTATCGGACGACCAGGTATTTTTTTTTTCGGTCTTTATGTACCTTAGGTAGAAAATAAAAATAATGAACATTTGGGTTGGGGTTAAATATATATAATGTTTTTCCCTCTTAAAGGGGTACTACGCACCTAGACATCTTATCCCCTCTCCAAAGGACCCCCGTGATCTCGGTTGCGGCACCCTGCTGTCATCACTGCACAGAGAAAACTTGCTCTGTGCGTAATGACGGGTGATACAGGGGCCAGAACATCGGCATAGCCATTGACTGTCCTGGCATGCTGGGAGTTTTGCAACAGCTGGAGACACCCTATTTGGGAAGCACTGCCGTAGGGTAATTTGGTGGTGGATGCAAATCCCTAATTTAGGCCTCAAATGTGCATGGTGGTCTTTCACTTTGGAGCCCTCTCATATTTCAAGGGAACAGTTTTGGGTTACAAATTTTTTCTCTCTTCTTTTACCCCCTTAAGAAAAGGAAAATTTGGGGTCTACACCAGCATGTTAATGTAAAAAAATTAAATTTTTTACACTAACATGCTGGTGTTTCCCCATACTTTTAATTTTCACAAGAGGTAAAAGGACAAAAAATTGTGTATTTTGACGCAAAGTGCTCAGCAGGCGCATAACATGGCTCAGAAGGGAGAGTGTACCATAAACATTTGAGGCCTAAATTGGTGATTTGCACAGGGGTGGCTGATAGTTTCAGCAGTTCTGACATAAACATAAAAAATAAAAAAAACACACACATTTGACCCCATTTTGAAAACTACACCCCTCACGTAAAGTAACAAGGGGTATCATGAGCCTTAACATCCCACAGGTGTTTGACAAGTTGGAGGTGAAAAAAAAAATGTATAATTATTTTCACTAAAATTCTGGTGTTACCCCAATTTTATCATTTTCACAAGGGGTAATAGGAGAAAAAGCCTGCAAAATTTGTAACCCCATTTCTTCTGAGTCAGAAAATACCACACATATGGATGTAAAGTACTCTGCGGGTGAACTACAGGGCTCAGAAGAGAAGGAGCGCTATTGGGCTTTTGGAGACAGAATCTGGCTGAAATTGAAGGCCATGTGCGTTTAGGCCTCCATGGTGCCAGAACAGTGAACCCCCCCCCCCCCCCCCACATGTGACCCCATTTTGGAAACTACACCTCTAATAAGAGGTGCAGTGAGCATTTACACCTCGCATTTTATTACTAAAGTTGACATGTTTTTACTTTTAGAAGACATCAGAGAGCTTCAAAGTTCAGCAGCAATTTTCAAATTTTTCAAAAATTTTCTAAATCGGACTTTTTCAGGGACTAGTTCAGTTTTGAAGTGTATTTGAAGGGCCTTCATATTAGAAATGCCCCCATTATAAAAACTGCACCCCTCAAAGTATCCAAAATGACATTCAGTAATGTGTTAACCCTTTAGGTGTTTCACAGGAATAGCAGCAAAAGTGAAGGAGGAAATTCAAAATCTCAATTTTTTACACCTGCATGTTTTTGTAGACCAAGTTTTTGAATTTTTACAAGGGTTAATAGGAGAAAAAGCCCTCCAAAATGTGTAACCCAATTTCTCTAGAGTAAGGAAATACTTCATATGTGTATGTCAAGTGTTCGGCGGGCACAATAGTGGGCTCAGAAGGGAAGGAGCAACAATGGGATTTTGGAGAGTGAATTTTGCTGAAATGGTTTTTTGGAGGGCATGTCGCATTTAGGAAGCCCCTATAGTGCCAGAACAGCAGAAAACCCCCACATGGGATACCATTTTGGAAACTACACCCCTCAAGGCACGTAACCAGGGGTCCAGTGAGCCTTAACACCACACAGGTGTTTGACAACTTTTCGTTAAAGTCGGATGTGTTAATGAAAATTTTTTTTTTTTTTTACTAAAGTGCAAGTTTCCCCAAGTTTACCATTTTTACAAAGGGTAATGGGAGAAAATGTCCCTCCAAATTTGTAACTCCATCTCTTCTGAGTATGGAAATACCCCATGTGAAAGCAAATTTTGGTGAAATGGCTTTTGGGGGGCATGTCGCATTTAGGAAGCCCCTGTGGTGCAGGGGCATACTATTTTGGAAACTACACCCCTTAAGGAACAAAACAAGGGGTACAGTGAGCCTTAACACCCCACAGGTGTTTGACGACTTTTTGTTAGAGTTGGATATGTAAATGAAAAAAATTTTTTTTCACTAAAATGCTGTTCCTCCCCCCCAAATTTTAAATTTTTACAAGGGGTAACAGGAGAATATTACCCCGAAAATTTGTAACCCCATTTCTTCTGAGTATGGAAATACCCCATATGTGGACATCAAGTGCTCTGCTGGCGCACTACAATGCTCAGAAGAGGAGGAGCGCCATTGAACTTTTGGAAAGAACTGTGATGCCAGAACAGTGGACCCCCCCACATGTGACCCGATTTTGGAAACTACACCCCTCACAGAATTTAATAAGGGGTGCAGTGAGTATTTATGCCCCACTGGCGTTTGACAGATCTTTGGAACAGTGAGCTGTGCAAATGAAAAATGTAATTTTTCACTTTCACAGACCACTATTACAAAAATCTGTCAGACACCTGTGGGGCGTAAATGCTCACTGTACCCCTTATTACATTACATGAGGGGTGTAGTTTCCAAAATGGGGTCACATGTGGGGGGGTTCACTGTTCTGGCACTATGGGGGCTTTGTAAACACACGTGGCCTTCAATTCCGGACACATTTTCTCTTCAAAATCCCAATGGTGCTCTTTCTCTTCTGAGCATTGTAGTGCATCCGCAGAGCACTTTACATCCACATGTGGGGTATTTATATACTCAGAGGAAATGGTGTTACAAATTTTGGGGGGCATTTTTCCTATTTTACCTTGTGAAATTGAAAAATTTAGGGTAAAACCAGCATTTTAGTGAAATTTTTTTTTTCATTTTCCAATCCAAATTTAAAGAAAATTCTTCAAACACCTGTGGGGTGTTAAGGCTGACTATCCCCCTTGTTACGTTCCGTGAGGGGTGTCGTTTCCAAAATGGGGTCACATGTGGGTATTTATTTTTTTTCGTTTATGTCAGAACCGCTGTAAAATCAGCCACCCCTGTGCAAATCACCAATTTAGGCCTCAAATGTACATGGTGCGCTCTCACTCCTGAGCCTTGTTGTGCGCCCGCAGAGCATTTTACGCCCACATATGGGGTATTTCCGTACTCAGGAGAAATTGCGTTAGAAATTTTTTTTTTTTTTTTTTTGCTTTTACTGCTTGTGAAAATAAAAAGTGTGGGGCACCACCAGCATGATAGTGTAAAAATTTAAATTTTCTTACACTAACAGGCTTGGTAGCCCCCAACTTTTCCTTTTCATAAGGGGTAAAAGGAGAAAAAGCCCCCCAAAATTTTTAGTGCAATTTCTTCCGAGTACGGAAATACCCCATATGTGGCCCTAAACTGTTTCCTTGAAATACGACAGGGCTCCGAAGTGAGAGAGCGCCATGCGCATTTGAGGACTACATTAGGGATTGCAAAGGGGTGGACATAGGGGTATTCTACACCAGTGATTCCCAAACAAGGTGCCCCCAACTGTTGCTAAACTCCCAGCATGCCTGGACAGTCAGTGGCTGTCCGGAAATGCTGGGAGTTGTTGTTTTGCAACAGCTGGAGGCTCCGTTTTGGAAACACTGCCGTATGATACGTTTTTCATTTTTATTGGGGGGACAGTGTAAGGGTAAATATGTAGTGTTTTACCCTTTATTATGTGTTAGTGTAGTGTAATGTTTTTAGGGTACATTCGCACTGGCGGGTTACGGTGAGTTTCCCGCTAGGCGTTTGCGCTGTGGCGTACAATTTGCCGCAGCCCAAACTTGAAGCAGAAAACTCACTGTAAACTCGCCCGTGTGAATGTACCCTGAGGGGGGGGGGGGGCAAACCTCCAGCTGTTTCAAAACTACAACTCCCAGCATGCACTGACAGACCGTGCATGCTGGGAGTTGTACTTTTGCAACAGCTGGAGGCACACTGGTTGGTAAACCTTCAGTTAGGTTCTGTTATCTAACTCAGTATTTTCCAACCAGTGTGCCTCCAGCTGTTGCAAAAGTACAACTCCCAGCATGTACTGATCGCCGAAGGGCATGCTGGGAGATGTAGTTATGCAACAGCTGGAGGTACACAACTACAACTCCCAGCATGCTGAGACAGCTGTTTTGGCATGCTGGGATTTGCAGTTTTGCAACATCTGGAGGGCTACAGTTTAGAGACCACTGCACAGTGATCTCCAAACTGTGGCCCTCCAGATGTTGCAAAACTACAAATCCCAGCATGCCCAGACAGCAAACTGCAAGGCACATGATACATTTTGTGCAAAGTTCTAAATTTATACACAGTTCTATTTGTACACCTGAGCTGCACCTCACAGGAAAAGTGGACACAGGGATTTTGCTCTATTGGTTTGAGTCTCGGAATCTCGGAAAACGCCAGAAAAACTGTGTGTGGAAACAACCATTTTTTTTACCCTGTGGCGATTTTTTTTCACTGCCTTCAGGTACCACTCTGTGGGTCAGATGCAGAGCGCCCGTCCCATAGAGTGTAAGAAGGTGAGGAGTAATGTATAGCATATACATATACAGGGTGCAGAGCATCACTACTTACCTCCACCAGCTGTATAGTATACAGGGGTGCATAGTGTACCCATGTATACTATACAGGAGCCCAGCAAGGAAAGTGTGAACCCACATTACTCCTGAGCAGTTCTGGGTTAAGTCTTTGTGCGTTATCCTGTATATACACCCATCTATAGATGACTGTATATACAGGATACAGTAGGCAGACGTCAAAAATTGGGGGCTCCCTGTTACACTGCAGTATGGGCACACCGCAGGGGAGAGCGACAAAAATGTAATAACCTTTTTTTCTTCTTCTCATTTCAGATACGTGAATGCGGAGGACTAATTCAGATTCGGTGGATTGTGACAATGACCAGTGTTGTTTTTTATGTCAATAAAAGGGTTAATGAGGGTTGTGGGGGAGTGTTTTTTAAATAAAAAATTTTTTTCAATGTGTCCTGTTTTTAAAATTGAATTTTCAGGCTTAGTAGTGGAAGCCGTATTGTAGACAGAATCCATTACTAAGCTAGAGCTTAGTGTTAGCCACAAACCAGCTAGTGCTAACCCCCAATTATTACCCCGGTACCCACCGCCACAGAGGTGCCGGGAAGAGCCGGTATCAACAGGCCCGGAGCATCAAAAATGTCGCTCCTGGGCCTAGGCAGTAACAGGCTGGCGTTATTTAGGCTGGGGAGGGCCATTAAGAATGGTCCTCGCCCACTCTGATAACGTCAGGCTGTTGCTGCTTGGTTGGTATCTGGCTGATAATGAAAATATGGGGAACCTTATGCATTTTTTTATTTATTTATTTAAAAAAAAATGCATAGGGTTCCCCATATTTTCATTCTCAGCCAGATACCAACAAAGCAGCAACAGCCTGACTTTACCAGGGTCTGCCGGGACCATTGTTACTGGCGCTCCCAGCCTAAATAACACCAGCCTGTTACCACTAAGGCCCAGGAGGACATTTTTGACGCTCCGGGCCTGTTGGTACCGGCTCTTCCTGGCACCCCCTGTGGTGTTGGGTACCAGGGTAATAATTGGGGGTTAGCGCTAGCGTTTTTTGGTGCTAACGCTAAGCCCCGGCTTAGTAATGGATTCCGTCTACAAGATAGCTTCCACTACTAAGCCTGAAAATTTAAAAAAACACTCCCCCCACAGCCCTCGTTAACCATTTTATTGACATAAAAAAATGGTGGTCATCGTCGCAATCCACCGAATCTGACGTAGTTCTCCGCATTCATGTATCTGAAATGATAAAAAAAGACAAACACAAAAAATGGGTTAGTATTTCTTTTTCCGCTCTCCCCTGGGGAGAGCGCACATAATGGAGTGTGTTCCTAAACAGGGAGCCTCCACTTGTTGCTAAACTACAACTCCCATCATGGGGGCTGTAGTTAAACAACAGCTGGAGTCTCCCTGTTTGGGAACACACTGCCAGAACTGCTCTGTTCACATTATGCGAAACGCATAATGAGAACAGAGCCATACTTACCACCCTGGCTTCAAGCCTGGACTGTGTAGCTCCACCCCCTAATGATGTCATCACTATTGGGCGAAGTAGTAGAGTCGCAGGGGTCTCAGGAATGAGACCCAGTGCGATCTTTCCCTCTGACGATCTGTCCCTTGGACTACTACTCCCATCATGGGAGATTCTGTGTCCCATTATGGGAGTAGTTGTAGTATTGCAGTGCTGAGGGACGGCTATTGCACATTCCCTGGCTAGGACTACTACTCCCATAATGGACAGACTCCGTTCATGATGGGAGTTGTAATCCTGGGGCTGAGTGTGCAGATCGCAGCAGGTCATTCTGCAGAGACCCGCTTCGATCCGCAATTATTAACTTAAAAAGCCGGCGGTACATGCGGCTTTACTGCGCTGCCACCGACTCCGGTATACACTGTCATAGTTCATAATCCCCACCGCCGGAACACGGGAGCTCTGATTGGTTAATAACTATTCACCAATCAGAGGTCCTGTGTTCCAGCGGGGATTATGAATTATGAGAGCATATCCAGAAGCCAGCGGCACGTGCGGCTTCATTGCTTCACTGCGCTACAGCAGTCATAATTCATAATCCCTGCCGAAACACCCGAGCTCTGATTGGTGAATAGTTATTAACCAATCAGAGCTCCCGTGTTCCGGCAGCGGGGATTATGAATCATGACAGTGTATACAGGAGTCGACAGCAGCGCTGAGAAGCCGTATGTGCCACCGGCTTTTTAAGTTAATAAATGCGGATCGCTACGGGTCTCTGCAGAATGACCTGCTGCAATCTGCACCTAAGCCCCAGGACTACAACTCCCATCATGGGTGGAGTCTGTCCATGATGGTGGTAGTAGTCCTAACAGTCCCAATAGAGTCCCGCAGCTGGGGGAAGTGCAAGAGCCAGCCCTCAGCACTGCGGTACTACAACTACTCCCAGCGTCCAACACATTTCTACATGTCCTTGCTACCACTCGTCAATTTTTAATAGAGTTTCGCAAAAAAAGTGCAATTGCGCAAAGCAAAAAAATGTCTTAATTTTTTTTGCACAAATTATACATACCAGTCCACTGGATTAAGTTGTCTACGGTACACCAAACAGGTGACAACTTTAGAAAATCATCCACCAAAAAAAACGCAGCTCAAGTGCAAAAAAAGCGCAATTGTGCAAAATCTGTAGACATGAAAAGTATTCTGACGGCAATGATACACGTCCCCCATTGAGCCCTCCCTTGTTTACTGGTATAGGGAACTCATGGGCTAGTGTATTAACTCTGTGGTTTTTTGCCTGTTGAAAACCACAACACTGTAACACTCCATCCCACCCCGGGGCTCAAACCACCACTAGGGTCTCCCATTAACTGTACTGCCAAGACCCTCCTGCTTATCTTACAGTTTTACATACCGTGATATCCCCATAGATCACAATGGGCCTATTGGCTTAAATGGGCAAAAAAATCACAGAGTTAATTCACTAGCCCATGAGTTCCCTATACCATACACTTACCCTGGAGGCTGACGTCACAGTCAACCTCCAATAGCGTTCAGACATGCCAAAATTCAAAAGTTTAATGTAGTCATGTATTCATGGTTTTTTGTAACTTGGACGAGAGGAAGGAGGGAGCCCCTCCGAAACACGTAGTCCTTGTGTAGTACCACTTTTTATGATATTAATAAAAAGTTTGATGCAAGCTACTCCTGACTCCCGTGTCATCACGCCGCCAGTGTAGCGCTCACAGTGCCAAAGTCGGTTTTTGCTGGAAGAACAAGGGAACCCCTGCCAGGATTCCCATCCTCCACATCTGTATCCCTGCAATATGATTAGAATGATACCCATGTATAGATACTTTAAAAATGTTGTACCCTTAAAAACATCTAAACGTTTTTGTACAAAATCAGTAATCTAAAATTGCCCTATTTTGACCACCTATAACTTTTTCATTTTTCTGTATATAGGGCAGTATGAGGGCTCATTTTTTCACATCATCTGTACTTTTTATCGATACCACATTTGCATATTTAAAACTTTTAGATCATTTTTATTACATTTTTTGGGGAATAAAATGTGAATAAAAAGCAGCATTTTTGAATTTTTGAATTTTTTACGTTTACGCCGTTCACTGTACGGGATCATTGACATTATATTTTGATAGTTCTGACATTTACGCACGCGTTGATACCAAATATGTTTATAAAAAGAAATTACATTTTTTTGTGGGTAAAATGGGAAAAACTGACAATTTACTATTTTATTGGGGGACGGGATTTTTCACTTTTTTATTACTTTTAATTTTTACATTTTTAAACTTTTTATTACACTTTTTAACTATAGCAATCATTTGATTGCTAATTATGTTCAGGGCTATGCATAAACCATAGCCCTGATCAGTATTATCAGTCATCTTCTGCTCTGGTCTGCTCGATCTCAGACTAGAGCAGGAGACGCCAGGAGACGGACGGAGGCAAGTGATCGGATCACCGCGGCAGCGATGCGGACGATCCAATCATCTAATTTAACATGCGCACTGCCCCAGATGCCGTGATCTTTACTGATCACGGCATCTGATGGGTTAATGGCGGATGTCCGCCATTACCGGCGGGTCCAGGCATGTATGATGCGAGCACCGCTCCGATGCTCACGGTCATACACAGGTGTCGACGGACAGTGTTTTAGCTCCTATCACAGTGGTCTTCAACCTGCGGACCTCCAGATGTTGCAAAACTACAACTCCCAGCATGCCCGGACAGCCTATCACATTATCCACCACAAGAAACTGCAGGGAGCTGATGCTGGGAGGAATCTTATATAGTGAAGGGATGGGATACTTTCCTATAATGGTTGCTATGGATGTTGCTAACCTCTGACAGCTGTATTTGCATAATTCTTATTGGCCCACAAGTTTCGCGAATATTTGCATTTGCATATATTTGCATGTCAGTCTCACACAGTAGTATTAGAGCCTTCTTTGGACCAAACACAAGCTGGAAACAGAGAGGGATTATCAGTGATCACTGTGATGTGTACTGTTTATAAAAAAAAAAAAAAAAAAAAAAAAGCGAATATTTGTAATTGTGAACATATAGTGCTATATTCGCAATATTTGCGAATTCGCGAATAGGAGATATTTACGATTAAAATTCGCATTGCGAATATTCACGAGCAACACTACTGTATAGGGTACAAAATATAGCACTAGTATTTCACAGGGCACAAAATAATGTACCTTTAATGTACACTACTATGTAGGGCTCTGATATTGTTAAGCACCTATTTCTTTTTTTTGGTGGGGGGGTGCTTACTATATCTGATACTATAGTTACTATACTCACTGTGGGGTGCTACATGTGTTGGCACTGTGTTGGCTGGATATAGTATAGTTAAAGGGGTTATCCACCATAAGGTGATTTCAGTACGTACCTGCCAGACAGTAATGGACATGCTTGGGAAGGATCTGCGCTTGTCTTGGGGCTAAATGGCTATGTTGTGAGATTACCATGACACTGTGGCTAGCTTTTTGTGAACTGGTATTTCCTGTTTTAGTTTTCTTTTTTTGACTACAAATCCCACAATTCCATTTTCCTCCCTCCCACACATCAGCCACCTCACCCATTGAAACAAAAGACCTGTATTTTTCAATCAGGGTGCCTACAGCTGTTGCATTAGTTGTAGATTGATCTCTCCCCCACCAAGCGATCCCTCCATCCATTGAAGCAGACAGGCTCCCTGTCATCAGCTGACTAGTGAGTCAAGTCTCGGCCGCATTGCAAGCTGGGAAAAATCTTAGACATCAGTCATTTTGTATGCTGTTAAAAATAAATATTGGAGTGAAAATCACAGAAGAATTGTGAGGAAACCATCACACACAGGTACAGACACTATATTATGAACTACACTAACTTTACAGCCCCTGTAGCATAGTCAAATAAAATAAAAAATCCTGGAATACCCCTTTAAGACACCATTTATTCTGAAGTGCAGTAGTTGAGGGCACTATACACAGGGGAGGTAGAGTAACTTGGGCAGCAAAAAACACATAAGAGTGGATTGCAGTGGGATGGTTAGATTGTGTAGGTTGGGAAAGGCTCAGAGGGTGCTGGAAAAGTCAGATGTCTAGGAAGTAAACTGTTTAGGCACATGTCTTCATGGCCGTGTCAGCCAGATGGAAAAGATGGGAAACGGGAATGACTAAAATCAGACATTAATCACTGATTCAGTCTACAGAAAGCCTGTATAGATTATATATACATATATATATATATATATATATATATATATGTATATTTAATTAATGTTTATATGCATCAGTGGTGTATTATTAACTATTATTATGATGGAGTTTTGTATATTCAAGCCACATTGCTTTTAAACTTTCACTGTGACACTGTACACATTATATATGTACCTATGGTACTCTTAAGCACTTTATTTTTTGTATTTTTATCACTGTATTGATTAATTATGTAATTACTGTTTATTACTGAGCTGGGTATATAACCCCAGCCTGTGTGTGGTATCACTATGCTTGAAGAAAGCTCCATTGAGGGGCTGAAACGTCGCACTGTTTGACATGTGGAATAAATAAGTTATTTTTTTGGATATTTGGAGTGCCGCACCATTTTTTGAAGTTATATATATATATATATATATATATATATATATATATATATATATATATATATATTTATTTATATGTGTGTGTATAGCAACACCCCTAGAAGTGTTAGAGATCATTGCAACCCATTTTATTAATTACCCAATGGTGACTGTGCACAATAATTAGTATTTGTGGCCTCACTTTTAATTTTGCCCAGGGCCACACTTAAACCAGCTTAAACCTGCCCTAGAGGACCTAAGATCAGACACACAAAAAATGTCACTGATCATTTTTTAGTCAGGGCAGAGCTCCTTCATCATCTTCAGTCAGAAAGTTCATTGACCCTTTGATAGTAAACTGAAGCTATAAATCACTAATCGTGCAAACAGAAAAAAACATTATATGTGTAAGGTACTTCTAAGAAGTGTTTTAGTTATGGTGAATGTGCAGTTGTTCTGCCCTTTAAGTGTCACCTTAAGTGTCGGACTGTCACTTTTCTGCATTCATTTCACTACACCGTCAATGACTGCCTATTCCTGACGGGCAACAAGTGGAGCTCTAATCAATACTGAAAACTGTTGCTGGATTATTGAGTATTGTATTAGATGGTCATTCATGTTCGATGTGTTTGAGTCGCCTATCTCCTGATTATCAAGATACATTTTGTCTAAATTACTTAAAGGGGTTATCCAGGAATAGAAATAATCAGCTAATTTCTTTCAAAAACAGTTACACGTCTGTCTCCAGGTTGTGTGTAATATTACAACTTGGCTCCATTCACTTCAAGGGAAATGAGCTGCAGAACCACACCCAACCAGGAGACAGACATGGAGCTGTTTTTGAAAGAAAGTAGCTCTGTTTTTCTATTCCTGGATAACCCGTTTAAGCTGTCTATGCAATCCCCATAATTGCCCTATGTAAAGGTGCAACCAATTAGCCAACAAATTAGTGAACGCTTGTATGTCAGCAGATTGGATCTTTTATGAAGCCATATAAATCATTGTTATTGGCTGCACATTGCATGTGTAAATGGGAGATGTGTGGCCAACAATGATGAACTTGAAAAACCACACAAACAATCCGGAGATCATTAGTGTGGACCAGCTGATCGAGCCGTTTAAACGAGTGCCAGTCTGCTAAATTGACGCTATACAGGCACAAAACAGCACATGTAAAAGGACCTTCAAGATGGTAGATAATGACCGGTACTGAAGGAGTTAACCGGTATGAAGTGTAGATGTTCACTTGAACAGTTCCTGAGATGGTAAATCCCCTGAAAAAAGTGCAGGTTGGTTCCCAGCAGGACATAATTGACTAGCCTCACCAGAGGTCCACATAGGCACAGATTGCTAAGTGGCCCTGGAAATCATTCATGTCAGGCTAAAGTTCTTACACAGGATATCTCTAGTAGTCTGCGATCATGGTTATCTTTAGCATCTATGGTCATATCCTTAGCATGGAGGGGGGAGGAAAGACAGAGCTGATGGAACAAATCATTTAGGTAGAACATTTCCATCAAACCATGTTACTGTAGAAGATAAGGAATTTACTGACACTTGGCTCAACATCATCGTCAGACTCTACTTCCTCCTGGGAGGAGTAGTCAACCAGTTCACAACAGCTGTATTATCCTTCAAAACTACACAACCCCTGGAAGACAGTGACAAGTTTTTCTTGCTGATGCTTCTGCTACTACTACCACGTGGCACCTAGCTGCTGCCACTACCTGTACTGGGCCTTGGCAAATGGGTGGTGCCCACAAAGGTGCTTCTGCCACTAACATGTAAACTGGCAGAGGACAAGGCTCTTTCCTCTTCCCCTTCCTCTCCCATAAATTTTTTTTACTGAAAAAGTATTGGAGGTTATTGTTATGCTTTTGGGGTAATTTGGCACTCACCGAGAAGTCAATTGGCAGAGAAACTACCAGTCAACTTTCACTCTCAATGCTTTTAATGCAGACCTTTGTTGAAACATAGGTAGAAATTACTTGTAACTTGGCCTTAGATGCCTATATGTCTGTTTAAACCAGAAAGTACAGGCAACTTGGCCTAAAATGCGTATGTTTATGTTAAACCTAGGTCAGCCAACTGCTTTACTCAGTTTGTGTGGTAGCCCTTGGGGGGTGTATGGTAGGGATGGTATGATGTTGGTATATGAGGGGTTAATATTAACCCAGTCACTCGTGACGCCAAGGTGAGTGCTGGTATGCTGAATCTATGTTCGGGCCTATCGCCGCCCTTCCCAGAAGCGATAGGTGCAATGAAATGACTGAAGGTCCACAAGCAGATTTAACTTGAACTTGAATAACTATACTGCAGTGCTTGCAATATCCAATGCGTAGTAACAGTTTCATATAACAGTTCTTAGGTTGCTTAGCGACTGGCAGAAGTTGCGGACCTTGCATTAAACTTATAGTCTCTGAATTTAGGGAGTAATGTGCAGATCCGTTCAGATTTAGGGGAAATATTGGGTCCGGTGATACTGCAGAGTGCTTAGGGGATGACACACTCTATAATTTAGATCATTCAGCTGTTGCCGCAAGGCTCAGGCTAACTCACTGCGATTTCTGCTATACAGGTCTTGCTTGCTTGCTATCCCAGGAACAAGAGAGAGATAAGATGGCCGCCGCTCCCTTATATGGTCAGGGGGCGTGGCGATTTTGATTGGTCCGAACGTCTGCCACTCACTTTACATTGTATCATGGGATTGCTTACATCACAGGATCTATATACATTGCAAAACCCAAAATGAGGCTAGAGATACCAAAGTGCGGCCTGGAACGCATCCAGAATGAGGCTTGGAACGCATCACATGACCTGAAGGCCCTGCGACACCATGGAAACAAGTAATTAACCATTTATATGCAGAAATAATACTATATACATTATGGATAAATTAGGAACTAGGGGCGGACTGACTAACAGATATTACTAAGTCCTAAGGACTTTGGCTACGGGGACCCATAAATAAATAAGTACCGTATGAAATGCGGTACTGGGATACCACATTTGCTTTGGATTCTAATGTGATAGTTTTTATGGGCTCGTTTTGCAGTGACACTGCTGGGATCTTTAGTGACCAACTGGACACAGTAATGCAGGTGACAGGAGGTCACTGTCTGAGGTCAGCCCACTGATAAATGCTTTGCTCAGATTACTTTGTATTCGATAACAGGTTTCTGGGATCAGGAGATTCTGTGCACTTTCTCAGTTTTTCCCCCAAGATGGTGGCCACAATGTAGTGCATATTGTTGTATAAGGATACTAAACCCACCTCTATGCTGTCTCCTGATTGGTCTGGGAGCTATATGTTACAAAATGCAAGCAATGACTGGCTAACCTGGGGTCATGTGATCTTGCTGGCAGTTGCAAGCTGGGCTACCCTGATGTCATCTCAGCATTCCTAGTACTTTATTTATTCAGGCATCAAAATGCCATGTGTTCCTCATCCCTTCTGCTAATAATATCACCTATGCTAACCCAAAAGTTCTAAATGAGACTGAGTTTGCAGAGCTCGGCTCACTCATCTCTAATAGATAGTAACTAAAGGGTAATGTTAACATCCTAAATCATGTGTCCTAAAGCATGATATAACAACCATTAAAGGGGTACTCCGGTGCTTAGACATCTTATCCCCTATCCAAAGGATAGGGGATAAGAGGCCTGATCGCGGGAGTCCCGCCACTGGGGATCCCCCGGGATCATGCACGCGGCACCCCGTTTGTAATCAGACCCCGGAGCGTGTTCGCTCCGGGTCTGATTACGGTCGACCGCAGGGCCAGCGGCTTGTGACGTGACGCCTCCGCCCCCGTGTGACATCATGCTCTGCCCCTCAACACAAGCCTACGGGAGGGGGCGTTATAGCTTTCACACCCCCTCCCGTAGGCTTGCATTGAGGGGCGGAGCGTGACGTCACACAGGGGCGGAGGCGTCACGTCACAAGCCGCTGGCCCTGCGGTCGACCGTAATCAGACCCGGAGCGAACACGCTCCGGGCACTGATTACAAACGGGGTGCCGCGTGCATGATCACGGGCGTCCCCAGCTGCGGGACTCCCGCGATCAGGCATCTTATCCCCTATCCTTTGGATAGGGGATAAAATGTCTAAGCACCGGAGTACCCCTTTAAAAGAGGAGATCCTTTCAGTAAAATATATCATGTTCTTTAGGGTTTAACCTATGACTGGATGATTTTGTCCACCAGAGGGCATTTCATGTGTATAGGTTGTGATATATTGAAAGCATCTAACATTCCCAACAGCACATTGTGTGCATTACTGTAAGAACAAGTGAATATACACACAATGTATTATAGATGTATTATGCACACACTGGTCCACCTGGTGCACTGTAAATAACTCGCCTCAGCACATGGATACCAATACTCCAGTAGTATCTGTGGTCTGGAATTATTTGTCAAGAATGTTAGTCATACAGATAAGGAAGGCTTTATAAAGAATGTAAACTTGGCCATTAGATCCCAATGTACATCAATTAGCTGAGCTAAAAGACACAAAACCCCATCATAATTGTAGAGGCAACAGAAGTCTAAACCACCAAAGCCTAAGGAGATAATTCCTCTTCCATTTTGACAAGTTAGTGCTTATTGACCAGACACCACCATTAATGAAGGCTCCTAGAGGTCTCCAGAGAATGTGCAGGGTCTAGGATAAGATACTATGTCCCAGGACAATCCGCAGAACGTGCAGAGCTATTCTATATTTAGTTAGTTCAGTAACATGCATCCAAAGAGTAAATATACAAATATCAACGCGTTCCATGTCTTTACAAGAGGGTTACACTATTTTTGTGGAGCAGGTCAGGAAATCCTCAAAATCCTTAAACTTATATACTGAATATTATAAAATATGTATATTAAAAATAAATTGTGAAAGCTCAACTAATGCTGGCAACAGTTATCTCAAAAGAATAATATAATCAGGCTGAAAATCTGCCGTAGGAGGATCATCATCCAGTCCCTATAGAAATGAGATTGTTGGAAGATTCCACTGAAATTGTCAGAATACACTAAGATCAATTGTTTGTAGCCAACTGGAAAATCTCCTATTGGCTCTTCTGTCTGAAAAATGAGAATACTTACCTTTAACTGTTTAAGTGCTAATCGTATGTTTGGATGTATCGGAGGAAAGTCAGTAATATGCCACATCAGCCCTTCTACAGACTTCAAGTGAAGAACAAAAAGCACCATTAACCACTGTGTGCAGTGCATTTTTCCTGGTAATGTCCCCAACCCACTAGCTCAGGGGACAACTGAAATGTAGAGATGCAGAGGGCAAAAGTAGTGAGACATACCATACACAAGTTATATAATAGCAAGACATGGAGCTATTTCTCATGTACAAACCGAACTTGCTATGACCACCACAGTTAAAGGGGTATTCCAGGCCAAAACTTTTTTTATATATAAACTGGCTCCGGAAAGTTAAACAGATTTGTAAATTACTTCTATTAAAAAATCTTATTCCTTCCAATAGTTATTAGCTTCTGAAGTTGAGTTGTTGTTTTCTGTCTAACTACTCTCTGATGACTCACATCCCGGGAGCTGTGCAGTTCCTATGGGGATATTCTCTCATCATGCACAGCTCCCGGGACGTGACATCATCATTGAGCAGTTAGACAGAAAACTTCAGAAGCTAATAACTATTGGAAGGAATAAGATTTTTAAATAGAAGTAATTTACAAATCTGTTTAACTTTCCAAAGCCAGTTGATATATATATATATATATATATATATATATATATATATATATATATATAAAGGTTTTCCTGGAATACCCCTTTAAGACTCTTCAACTCAAACTTAAAGTGTCTCAATAAACTTGCCATTTAACTTCCTCTGTGACTCTCTGTAAGCTTTCTGGTATCCACCAGTGGTCAGCCATGCCATCCTCACTTGTCTCCAAGAATGCAGATGCTACAGTGCAGAGGGAGTGCAGTTGGAATGATAAGGAGGTGCCGGATTGTAGCGCTCACCCCAGTCATGGTCTGTGTTGTCCTAGTTATTATGGCTCGTCACACTCAGTATGCCGGTACGGTGAAGGGGGTATGTTAAAGATGGTGCAGCCTGTAGTCATTGATCATGGATGGACACAGAGGTGGGAAAGCTCTTGCTGCGACTTCCAAGGTGCAGTTCCTGAGGTACTTGGTAGACACACAGTAGTAGGCTTGCCAGAGACCCACTAGGATCCTAGTGTAGTGGTATGGAACCCTGAAGCAACTTATGCCCAAAGTATTCACCTCTCTTTTTCCAGCAGTCAGTTCAGGATTATTTGCAGCTGGGGTTTGGACTGTAGTCGTAGCAAGAGATGGTGTTGCTCTAAGCTTTGCTTTACCTCTCTTATACCCCTCGCACTCCTCTCTCCTCCACGCTCTCCTCTACTAACTAAACTTTCTGTTCTTCTCAGTCTGGGGCCTACAGTTTCCTGACTGAGTTAAACAAGTTCTCGATGCACTCCATGTGGTTTCAACCACAAACTACTTCCTCTTCATCAAAACAGCTCTTTTTATTGCCTCCTGGACTCTGTTGCAAAAGTGACATCTGGTGACCACAGCAGACATTGCAACACTATACTGCATAGCATAAAAACATTGTAAGACTGGATTTAAACTGTGTTTATTCTGTCCTAGGTATACACTGGCTTTCCATCTAAATAGGGATGTCAATATATAGTGGCGAATTGATGTGGACTCATTCCCTATAATGGTCTGGATGTAGTCAGCAAGTAACATGAGTCCATCCCTGTACATATATCTTAATTTAAAATAATTTATTAGCACCACAGACCACACTATAGAGTTCCACTAAACAAACATATACCTGCAGGAAGTGGCCTGAACATAGTCATTAGCTGACTTGCTGCATACAGGCTATGAAGGCACAGACTGAATGACCATACCGATACCTGTCCACCACCTAAACCACCAACTTTATGTATGAACAATGGCAATAGAAAAAAGGTGGCCTACCTGTCTAATCAAGCATCATGTGGTACCTGAGTAGAAAAGAGAAAAAAGAGGGACCCCGCCTGATGTATTACCAAAGACAACAGATGGAATTGAGAGTTAATAGCCCCAGCCTTTCGTTTGGCTGCTCACCTTGTAGCAGATATTTAGCGCTTATAGCCCCTAGATAGGGGTGCAATCATAGTCCTAGTAGAAATGAACTGCAAAGCCCAATGGGTCACCGGGGGGGATAATCGAATCCTGTTCTGTGGAGTAGGTGAAGGAAGCAAAAGGACCCATACATCAGGCGCTGTTCAAAATTCCAGTAGTGAATAAATATGTCCAAGGCGAATATGGGGTTTAAAGTACCATCAGGCACTATGTTTATTCAGTTAAGTAACCAATGACGCGTTTCGGATGTGAATCCCTCCTTCCTCAGATTGGCCGGAAGGACGGATTCACCTCTGAAACGCATCATTGGTTTCTTAACTGAATAACCATAGTGCCTTATGGTACTTTAAACACCATATTCGCTATGGACATATTTATTCCCTACTGGAATTTTGAGCAGCTTCTGATGTATGGGTCCTTTTGCTTCCTTCACCTACAAACATCATGTGGACAGCCAGGTACATGTGAGTCACTTACCTGGAGATGAAAGGACGTCAGGAAGCAACTTGAACAGAAGGACCTAAACAGTATGAGAAAGATGTATATACATATTTGCATAGCCTTAAAAAAAACGAGAATATTAGAACAACTAAAAAGTCTTTTCTAAAATGAAGATATTTAAAGGGGTACGCCGCTGTCCCAGTGTTCGGAACATTTTGTTCTGAATGCTTGGAGCGGGCGGTGAAGGTGCCACATCCCCTCTCATAGACTTGCATTGAAGGGGCGTGACGTGATGGCACAAGGGGGCGTGGGTATGATGACTTGACCCCTGCTGCCCGCACCCAGCATTCTAAATGAACGCCACGGAGATCGTGGAGGTCCCAGCTGCGGGGCCCCCGCGATTACACATCTTATCCCCTGTCCTTTGGATAGGGGATGAGATGTCTAGGGGCGGAGTACCGCTTTAATACTGCAGATATAAAATGAAGATGTACAATACTGTACAGGGGGGTGAGAGGCAGCAGGAGAACACCTAGTGTGCACCAGTTGCCTGCCACTGATTTAGGTAAGATTTGTTATTATTGCCCTTAATGCCATATGTGTATAAGTCTGTACCTCCGGGCAGGAGAAGCATCTGAGTAATGGGAAAGCTCCGTTAGTACTGGCAGAGTAACACTAAGTGAGCCAGTAAAGTTCCCACCTGCTGGGGACGATGTGCACCTCTAAATATCAAGGTCTGAATAGTTGCTGTTAAATTGAGGAAGTGTTTTACTCCTGTACCAGGGGTCACCCTTTTAATGAACCATGGATTCAATCGCACGAACAGCTGCTTCTTTTATAAGCAAAACGGGTTCATGTACAGTTCAGTGTAACATAATAATTTAAGGAACGAGGATGCACCTTCCTCTCTCCTTATTTGTGAGTCTAGGTTACCAACTTTCTGTCATCTGACTGCCTGTGGCTGAGTTGTCTGCACTTACCGTGAATTATCACGCACACAAATGATCATGCACGGAATAAATAAAGCAGAAGATGTGTGATATGATGGCATTACGGCCATTTTATTTTATTCCACTATGTGCCCAATGACTCCATCGAAATGTGGCGTACAATGAAAGCCGACTCATATTTTTGGTGGAGAATAAATGCAGACAGCCGTTTGCTTTATACAGTGTTATAAATGAAAACAACAATGGGAAGGTCATGGAAAGTGGAAAATCCTGACATGTAATACACTTCACAATTGGGTTTTGTCTTTTTTTTTTTTTTTATGTTTTTTATATTATATTTTAATTAGTTATTTATTTATTTTTATTCTTTTTTATTTTATAGTGGTTAAAAATATAAAACGATCTAAATTTATTTATATTAGTTAATTAATTTAACCCTTTAAGGAACTTCTAAAAATCATAACGCTTTCAATTTTACACATACAGATCCATATGACGGCTTTTTTTTTTTTTTTTGCACCATCAATTTTACTTTGTAATGACATCAATCATTTTACCACCCAATCTATGGCAACACCAGAAAAAAAAAATTTGTGGAGCAAAAAAAAAAAAAAACACGGCATGTTATACATTTTTGGGGGTTCCGATTCTACGCAGTGCACTTTTTGGAAAAAAAATGTCACTGTATCTTTATTCTGTAGGTCCATAAGGTCGCAAAGATACCTAAGTTATATAGGTTTTATTTTAGGTTACAACTTCAAAAAAATTATAACTACATTCACCAAATTTTTATTTAAATTGTCATGTCCTGACCCCTATAACTTTTTTATTTTTCATTATACTGGCAGGTGGGAGGGCTCATTTTTTTGCACCCTGATCTAAAGTTTTTATCGGCTTAAATTTTGATGGGACTTTTTGATCACTTTATTTAATTTTTTTAGGGTATACAAAATGACCAAAAATACACAATTTTGGACTTTGGATTTTTTTTTACGTATACACCATTGACTGGGCAGTTTAATTAACATTATATTTTTATAGTTTGGACATTTACACACGCGGTGATACCACATATGTTTATGTATATTTTTGCTCACATATTTATTTTTATAAATGGGAAAAGGGGGTGATTCAAACTTTTATTAGGGAAGGGGTTAAATCACATGTATCAACTTTTTTTTTTTTTACTTTTTTTTACAAAAATGTTTAGTCCCTACAGGGGACTATTACATGCAATCTTCTGATTGCATACACTGTTCAATGCTATGCCATAGCATAGCACTGATCAGTGTTATCAGCGCTCTGCTGCTCCCACCTGGATCTCAGGCATGGAGCAGCAGATCTCCGATTGGGCGGAGATGGAGGCTGGTAGGGACCCTCCCCCGTCCTCTCAGCTGTTCAGGACCTCGCGATTTCACCGTGGCAGTCCCAAACAGTCCGACTGAGCTACCTGGAAACTTTTACTAAAATGGAGAGGTGTCAGCAGAGAGCACTGTGGTCAGACAGAAAAATTTCAAAAAGAAAAGAGCTTCCTGTGGAACATATAGCAGCTGATAAGTAACATAGTTCATAAGGTCGAAAAAGACCAGAGTCCATCAAGTTCAACTTATAACCCTACTGAGTTGATATAGATCTAGAATCCATAACCTGTAATGTTATTATTCCCCCAAAATGCATCCAGACCCCTGTTAAATTCTTTTACAGAGTTCACCATGACCACCTCCTCTGGCAGAGGATTCCACAGTCTTTCTGCTCTAACAGTAAAGAACCCCCTTCTGTGCTGGTGTAGAAACCTTCTTTCCTCTAGAGGTAGAGGATGCCCACTTGTAGAAATAAATATATCAGGGGAGAGATCTCTTTAAGGTCCCCTGATATATTTATACATAGTTATTAGGTCGCCCCTAAGACTTCTTTTTTCTAAACTAAATAACCCTAATTCTGATAATCATTCTGGGTACTGTAGTCCTCCCATTCCCCGTATTACCCTGGTTGCCCATCTTTGAACCCTCTCCAGCTCCACTATATCTTTCTTGTACACTGGTGCCCAATACTGTACACAGTATTCCATGTGTGGTCTGACTAGTAATTTGTACAGCGGTAGAATTATTTCCTTGTCGTGGGCATCTATGCCCCTATTGATGCACCCCATGATTTTATTTGCCTTGGCATCGGCTGCCCGACATTTATCACTACAGCTAAATTTATTATTAACTAAGACTCCCAAGTCCTTTTCCACGTGAGTCGTCCCAAGTATTCACCCATTTAATACATAATCCCAGCCCAGATTTTTCTTCCCCATGTGCATTATCTTACATTTATCAGTGTTGAACCTCATCTGCCACTTCCCAGCCCAAACCTCCAACCTACCCAGATGCATTTGTAACAGTGCACTGTCCTCTATAGTGTTTGTTACGCCGAGCGCTCCGGGTCCCCGCTCTTCCCTGGAGCGCTCGCAGCGTTCTCTCATTCGCAGCGCCCCGGTCAGACCTGCTGACCGGGTGCGCTGCGATATTACTCCCAGCCGGGATGCGATTCGCGATGTGGGACGCGCCCGCTCGCGATGCGCATCTCGGCTCCCGTACCTGACCCGTTCCCCGTCTGTGTTGTCCCGGCGCGCGCGGCCCCGCTCCTTAGGGCGCGCGCGCGCCGGGTCTCTGTCATTTAAAGGGCCGCTGCGCCACTGATTGGCGCAGCAGGCCTAATCAGTATTCTCACCTGTGCACTCCCTACTTATACCTCACTTCCCCTGCACTCCCTCGCCGGATCTTGTTGCCATTGTGCCAGTGTGTTCCTAGCCTGTGTTCCAGACCTCCTGCCGTTGCCCCTGACTACGATCCTTGCTGCCTGCCCTGACCTTCTGCTACGTCCGACCTTGCTCTTGTCTACTCCCTTGTACCGCGCCTATCTTCAGCAGTCAGAGAGGTTGAGCCGTTGCTGGTGGATACGACCTGGTTGCTACCGCCGCTGCAAGACCATCCCGCTTTGCGGCGGGCTCTGGTGAATACAAGTAGCAACTTAGAACCGGTCCACCAGCACGGTCCACGCCAATCCCTCTCTGGCACAGAGGATCCACCTCCAGCCAGCCGAATCGTGACAGTAGATCCGGCCATGGATCCCGCTGAAGTCCCACTGCCAGTTGTCGCCGACCTCACCACGGTGGTCGCCCAGCAGTCGCAACAGATAGCGCAACAAGGTCACCAGCTGTCTCAACTGACCGTGATGCTACAGCAGCTATTACCACAGCTCCAGCAACAATCTCCTCCGCCAGCTCCTGCACCTCCTCCGCAGCGAATGGCCGCTTCCGGCTTACGATTATCCTTGCCGGATAAATTTGATGGGGACTCTAAGTTTTGCCGTGGCTTTCTTTCGCAATGTTCCCTGCACTTGGAGATGATGTCGGACCAGTTTCCAACTGAAAGGTCTAAGGTGGCTTTCGTAGTCAGCCTTCTGTCTGGGAAAGCTCTGTCATGGGCCACACCGCTCTGGGACCGCAATGACCCTGTCACTGCCTCTGTACACTCCTTCTTCACGGAGATCCGAAGTGTCTTTGAGGAACCTGCCCGAGCCTCTTCTGCTGAGACTGCCCTGCTGAACCTGGTCCAGGGTAATTCTTCTGTTGGCGAGTACGCCATCCAATTCCGTACTCTTGCCTCCGAATTATCCTGGAATAATGAGGCCCTCTGCGCGACCTTTAAAAAAGGCCTATCCAGCAACATTAAAGATGTGCTGGCCGCACGAGAAATTCCTGCTAACCTGCATGAACTTATTCATCTTGCCACCCGCATTGACATGCGTTTTTCCGAAAGGCGTCAGGAGCTCCGCCAGGATATGGACTTTGTTCGCACGAGGCGGTTTCTCTCCCCGGCTCCTCTCTCCTCTGGTCCTCTGCAATCCGTTCCTGTGCCTCCCGCCGTGGAGGCTATGCAAGTTGACCGGTCTCGCTTGACACCTCAAGAGAGGACACGACGCCGCATGGAGAACCTATGCCTGTACTGTGCCGGTACCGAACACTTCTTGAAAGATTGTCCTATCCGTCCTCCCCGCCTGGAAAGACGTATGCTGACTCCGCACAAAGATGAGACAGTTCTTGATGTCTACTCTGCTTCTCCACGCCTTACTGTGCCTGTGCGGATATCTTCCTCTACCTTCTCCTTCTCTGCTACGGCCTTCTTGGATTCTGGATCTGCAGGAAATTTTATTTTGGCCTCTCTCATCAACAGGTTTAACATCCCGGTGACCAGTCTCGCCAGACCCCTCTACATCAATTCTGTTAACAATGAAAGATTGGACTGTACCGTGCGTTACCGCACGGAACCTATCCTAATGTGCATCGGACCTCATCACGAAAAAATTGAATTTTTGGTCCTCTCCAACTGCACTTCTGAAATTCTTCTTGGATTACCGTGGCTTCAACGCCATTCCCCAACCCTTGATTGGTCCACAGGAGAAATCAAGAACTGGGGTACTTCTTGTCACAAGGACTGTCTTAAATCGGTGCCCAGTACTCCTTGCCGTGACCCTGTGGTTCCCCCTGTATCCGGTCTTCCTAAGGCTTATATGGACTATTCTGACGTTTTTTGCAAAAAGCAAGCTGAGACTTTGCCTCCTCACAGGCCTTATGACTGTCCTATTGACCTCCTCCCGGGTACTACCCCACCCCGGGGCAGAATCTATCCTCTGTCTGCTCCAGAGACTCTTGCCATGTCGGAGTACATCCAGGAGAATTTAAAAAAGGGGTTTATCCGCAAGTCCTCCTCTCCTGCCGGAGCTGGATTTTTTTTTGTGTCCAAAAAAGATGTCTCCCTACGTCCTTGTATTGATTACCGCGGACTTAATAAAATCACGGTAAAAAAACGCTACCCCTTACCTCTTATCTCGGAACTCTTTGATCGCTTACAAGGTGCCCACATCTTTACCAAACTGGACTTAAGAGGTGCTTATAATCTCATCCGCATCAGGGAGGGGGACGAATGGAAGACCGCATTTAACACCAGAGATGGACACTTTGAGTATCTGGTCATGCCCTTTGGCCTATGCAACGCCCCTGCCGTCTTCCAAGACTTTGTTAATGAAATTTTTCGTGATCTCCTATATTCCTGTGTTGTGGTTTATCTGGACGATATTCTGATTTTTTCTGCCAACTTAGAAGAACACCGCCAGCATGTCCGCATGGTTCTTCAGAGACTTCGTGACAATCAACTTTATGCCAAAATGGAGAAATGTCTCTTTGAATGTCAATCTCTTCCTTTCCTAGGATACTTGGTCTCTGGCCAGGGACTACAAATGGACCCAGATAAACTCTCTGCCGTCTTAGATTGGCCACGCCCCTCCGGACTCCGTGCTATCCAACGTTTTTTGGGGTTCGGCAATTATTACAGACAGTTTATTCCACACTTTTCCACTATTGTGGCTCCTATCGTTGCTTTAACCAAGAAAAATGCCAATCCCAAGTCCTGGTCTCCCCAAGCGGAAGATGCATTTAAACATCTCAAGTCTGCCTTTTCTTCCGCTCCCGTGCTCTCCAGACCTGACCCATCTAAACCCTTCCTATTGGAGGTAGATGCCTCCTCAGTGGGAGCTGGAGCTGTCCTTCTACAAAAAAATTCTTCCGGGCATGCTATGACTTGTGGGTTTTTTTCTAGGACCTTCTCCCCGGCGGAGAGAAACTATTCCATCGGAGATCGAGAACTACTGGCCATTAAATTGGCGCTTGAGGAATGGAGGCACCTGCTGGAGGGATCAAAATTTCCAGTTATCATATACACTGATCACAAGAATCTCTCCTACCTCCAGTCTGCCCAATGACTGAACCCTCGCCAGGCTAGGTGGTCGTTGTTCTTTGCCCGTTTTAACTTTGAAATCCATTTTCGCCCTGCTGACAAGAAGATTAGGGCCGATGCCCTCTCTCGTTCTTCTGATGCCTCTGAAGTAGAGGTCTCTCCGCAACACATCATTCCTCCGGACTGTCTGATCTCCACTTCTCCAGCTTCCATCAGGCAAACTCCTCCAGGGAAGACCTTCATTTCTCCACGCCAGCGTCTCGGGATTCTCAAATGGGGACACTCCTCCCACCTCGCAGGCCATGTGGGCATCAAAAAATCCTTGCAACTCATCTCTCGATTTTATTGGTGGCCGACTCTGGAGACTGATGTTATTGATTTCGTGCGGGCCTGTACTGTCTGTGCCCGGGATAAGACTCCTCGCCAGAAGCCTGCTGGTCTCCTTCATCCTCTGCCTGTTCCTGAACAGCCTTGGTCACAGATTGGTATGGACTTTATTACGGACTTGCCCTCATCCCGTGGCAACACAGTTGTTTGGGTGGTCGTTGATCGATTTTCCAAGATGGCACATTTTATTCCTCTTCCTGGTCTTCCTTCAGCGCCTCAGTTGGCAAAGCAATTTTTTATACACATTTTTCGCCTTCGCGGTTTGCCCACGCATATCGTCTCAGATAGAGGCGTCCAATTCGTGTCTAAATTCTGGAGGGCCCTCTGTAAACAGCTCAAGATCAAATTAAACTTCTCTTCTTCTTATCATCCCCAATCCAATGGGCAAGTAGAAAGAGTTAATCAGGTCCTGGGTGACTATTTACGGCATTTTGTTTCCTCCCGCCAGGATGACTGGGCAGATCTTCTACCATGGGCCGAATTCTCATACAACTTCAGAGTCTCTGAATCTTCTGCTAAATCCCCATTTTTCGTGGTGTACGGCCGTCAACCTCTTCCTCCCCTCCCTACTCCCTTGCCCTCTGGTTTGCCCGCTGTGGATGAAGTGACTCGTGATCTTTCCACCATATGGAAAGAGACCCAAAATTCTCTTTTACAGGCTTCATCCCGGATGAAAAGATTTGCTGATAAAAAAAGAAGAACTCCCCCCATTTTTGCTCCCGGAGACAAGGTATGGCTCTCCGCTAAATATGTCCGCTTTCGTGTCCCCAGTTACAAACTGGGACCACGCTATCTTGGTCCTTTCAAAGTCATGTGCCAGATCAACCCTGTCTCTTACAAACTCCTTCTTCCTCCTTCTCTCCGTATTCCCAATGCCTTCAACCCTGTCTCTTACAAACTCCTTCTTCCTCCTTCTCTCCGTATTCCCAATGCCTTCCATGTCTCTCTCCTTAAACCACTCATCCTTAACCGCTTCTCTCCCAAAGTTGTTTCTCCCACTCCAGTTTCCGGATCTTCTGACGTCTTTTCTGTGAAGGAGATTCTAGCATCCAAAACGGTCAGAGGTAAAAGATTCTTCTTGGTCGACTGGGAGAATTGCGGCCCTGAGGAGAGATCCTGGGAACCTGAGGACAACATCCTGGACAAAAGTCTTATCCTCAGGTTCTCAGGCTCCAAAAAGAGGGGGAGACCCAAGGGGGGGGGGGGGTACTGTTACGCCGAGCGCTCCGGGTCCCCGCTCCCCCACGGAGCGCTCGCAGCGTTCTCTCATTCGCAGCACCCCGGTCAGACCTGCTGACCGGGTGCGCTGCGATATTACTCCCAGCCGGGATGCGATTCGCGATGCGGGACGTGCCCGCTCGCGATGCGCATCTCGGCTCCCGTACCTGACCCGTTCCCTGTCTGTGTTGTCCCGGCGCGCGCGGCCCCGCTCCTTAGGGCGCGCGCGCGCCGGGTCTCTGCCATTTAAAGGCCCGCTGCGCCACTGATTGGCGCAGCAGGCCTAATCAGTATTCTCACCTGTGCACTCCCTACTTATACCTCACTTCCCCTGCACTCCCTCGCCGGATCTTGTTGCCATTGTGCCAGTGAAAGCGTTCCCTTGTGTGTTCCTAGCCTGTGTTCCAGACCTCCTGCCGTTGCCCCTGACTACGATCCTTGCTGCCTGCCCTGACCTTCTGCTACGTCCGACCTTGCTCTTGTCTACTCCCTTGTACCGCGCCTATCTTCAGCAGTCAGAGAGGTTGAGCCGTTGCTGGTGAATACGACCGGGTTGCTACCGCCGCTGCAAGACCATCCCGCTTTGCGGCGGGCTCTGGTGAATACCAGTAGCAACTTAGAACCGGTCCACCAGCACGGTCCACGCCAATCCCTCTCTGGCACAGAGGATCCACCTCCAGCCAGCCGAATCATGACAGTGTTTACCACTTTACAGAGTTTAGTATCATCTGCAAAGATTACAACTTTACTATTCAACCCCTCTACAAGGTCATTAATGAATATATTAAATGGGACAGGACCCAAGACTGACCCCTGTGGTACCCCACTAGTAACAGTCACCCAATCAGAGTAAGTACCATTAATAACCACCCTCTGTTTCCTATCACTGAGAAAGTTACTTACCCACTTGCACACATTTTCCCCCAGTCCAAGCATTCTTATTTTATGTACCAACCTTTAATGTGGCACCATATCAAATGATTTGAAAAAAATCCAGATATAAGACATCCAGCGATTCCCCCTGGTCCAGTCTGGAGCTCGCCTCCTCAAAAAAGCTGATCAGGTTAGTTTGACAGGATCGATCCCTCATAAAGCCATGCTGATATGGAGTCATACATTTATTTTTATCAAGATACTCCAAAATAGCATCCCTTAGAAAACCCTCAAATAATATACATACAACAGAGGTTACACTAACAGGCCTATCATTCCTATCATGGGTCACCTTTTGACCCCTTTTTAAATATTGGCACCACATTTGCCATGCGCCAGTCCTGGGGAACAGTCCCTGTTACTATAGAGTCCCTGAATATTAAAAATAGGGGTCTGTCCATTACATTACTTAATTCCTTTAGAACACGAGGGTGAATGCCATGTGGACCTGGTGATTTATCTATTTAGATTTTTGGTAGGCGGCACTGTACTTCTTCCTGGGTTAGACAGAAGTCTGTACTGGGGAGTTTACCTTATCTCGTTGTATTTCACCTGGCATTTCATTTTCCTCGGTGAATACAGTGGAGAAGAAATTTGTTTAATATATTTGCTTTTTCCTGATCCCCATTTATCATTTTTTAAAGTGACAACACTTTCATTTTGGACCTTTTTGCTATTTATATCGTAAAAAAAAAACATTTTGAGGTTAGTTTTTCTCTCTTTGGCAATACTTCTTTCTGTCTCAATTTTTGCGGCTTTTAACTGTTTTTTTATTACATATTTTACATTTTTGTTACACTCTGCGCTCCGGCTGCAAGCACCGGCCATGAGCGCAGAGTCCCTGTGTCCCCCTCTGCCAGCAGGGCTGGGATTCGCATCGCGGGACGCACCCGCATGCGAATCCCAGCCCGTCACTCACCATGCTATGATTCGTACTCTGATTGGTCCCCGGTTATTAGTGGTGTACCCCAAGGTTCAGTACTGGGCCCGCTGCTGTTTAATTTATTTATCAATGATATAGAGGATGGTATTAACAGCTCTGTTTCTATCTTTGCAGATGACACCAAGCTTTGTAGCATGGTACAGTCTATAGAGGATGTGCATAAGTTACAAGATGACTTGGATAGACTAAGTGTCTGGGCATCCACTTGGCAAATGAGGTTCAATGTGGATAAATGTAAAGTTATGCATCTGGGTACTAATAACCTGCATGCGTCGTATGTCTTAGGGGGGATTAAACTGGCAGAGTCACTGGTAGAGAAGGATCTGGGTGTACTTGTAGATCACAGACTACAGAATAGCATGCAATGTCAGGCTGCTGCTTCCAAAGCCGGCAGGATATTGTCATGTATCAAAAGAGGCATGGACTCAAGGGACAGGGACATAATACTCCCCCTTTATAAAGCATTGGTACGGCCTCACCTGGAATATGCTGTTCAGTTTTGGTCGCCTGTTCATAAAAGGGACACTGCGGAGTTGGAAAGGGTGCAGAGATGTGCGACTAAACTAATATGGGGCATGGAACATCTTAGCTATGAGGAGCGATTAAAGGAGTTACAATTGTTTAGTCTTGAGAAGAGACGTTTAAGGGGAGATATGATAAACGTATATAAGTATATAAATGGCCCATAAAAAAAATATGGAGAAAAACTGTTCCAGGTTAAACCCCCCCCCCCAAAGGACGAGGGGGCACTCCCTCCGTCTGGAGAAGAAAAGGTTTAGTCTAAAGGGGCGACACGCCTTCTTTACCGTGAGGACTGTGAATTTATGGAACGGTCTACCTCAGGAACTGGTCACAGCAGGAACAATTAACAGCTTTAAAACAGGGTTAGATACATTCCTGGAACAAAATAACATTAATGCTTATGCAGAATTATAAAACTACATCCCTTTCCCTTATCCCCTTACACCCTTCCCTTCAATTCCCTGGTTGGACTTGATGGACGTATGTCTTTTTTCAACCATACTAACTGTGTAACTATGTAACTATGCTCCGCTGCCACCTCCTCCTCTGTGTTTCAGCTCTGCCATGCACGTCCCCGTCTCCTAGGGCGCGTGTGTGCTGGAGCTATGAAATTTAAAGGGCCAGTACGCCCATAATTACTGTCACACCTGTAACTACATTATAAAGTTCCTGCACCTCCCCTACTTCTTTGCCAGATCTTCAGTGCCCCTAGCCTGAGGTTAAGCATTCCATATTGCCTGTTTGCCTTATCCGTGTATCCAGACCTTCCCACTATGTTATTTATTACGTTACTATCGGCAATTCTTTCCTCACTACTCCACTCTGTTTCGCTTACCAAGAAGACAACTAATCCAAAAGTCTGGACTCCTGAGGCTGAAGAAGCTTTCAAACAATTAAAGTCCGCCTTCACTTCTGCTCCTGTGTTATCAAGACCCAATCCAGGCAAGCCATTTATTCTGGAAGTGGATGCATCTTCAGTCTGTGCAGGTGCAGTTTTGACACAAAAGTCCTCCAAAGGTAGAACTGTAACTTGCAATTTTTTCTCTAAGACCTTCTCTTCTGCGGAGAGAAATGATACCATAGGAGATCGCGAGCTCTTGGCTATAAAGTTGGCCTTGGAAGAATGGCATCATCTCTTGGAGGGCTCTGTACACCCAATTACTATTTATACAAATCACAAGAACTTGCTCTATCTACAGACTGCTCATCATCTCAACCCTCTTCAGGCTCGCTGGTCTCTGTTCTTCTCCAGATTTGACTTTTTTATTCACTTCCGTCCAGCAGAGAAGAATCTTCGAGCGGATGCTATGTCTAGATCCTCCAATGTACAAGACCAAGAATTCCATCCTCAACATATTATACCTCCTAATCGTCTTATTTATGTAGCACCAGCAACTCTTCAGCACCTGCCTCCTGGAAAGACTTTCGTAACTCCCTGTCTCAGACTTTGAGTCTTGAAATGGAGTCATTCCTGATTGTTGGCTGGTCATGCCAGTATCCGTAAATTCTTACAACTCATATCCCGACAGTATTGGTGGCCAACTTTAAAACAGGACGTCGTTGACTTCGTCCGTTCCTGTTCGGTGTGTGCCCAGGACAAGACCCCTCGTTCCAAACCTGCAGGACTTCTACAACCTTTGCCAGTTCCAGAGCGACCTTGGACCGATATTGCCATGGACTTTATTACCGACCTTCCTTCCTCTGGTGGCAATACAGTCATTTGGGTTGTAGGAGACCAATTCTATAAAATGGCTCATTTTTTACCCCTGCCAGCATTACCATCGGCACTGCAGCTTGCTAAACATTTTCTCCACCACATCTTCCGCTTACATGGATTGCCTACCCATATTGTGTCCGACTGGGGAGTTCAATTTGTCTCAAAATTCTGGAGGGCCCTCTGCTCATGTCTCCAAGTCAAATTAAAATTTTCCTTGGCTTATCACCCTCAATCTAATGGACAAGTCGAAAGGGTGAAAGTCTTGGGAGACTACCTTCAACATTTTGTTTCAGCTCATCAGGACGATTGGACCGATTTACTTCCCTGTGCCGAGTTTTCTTCCAACCATAGGGATTCCGAATCCACTGGGACTTCACAGCTCCATGTAGTCTATGGACTTCATCTACATCCACCCCTTCCCTTGTCTTCTCCCTCCGGTGTCCCTATGGCAGATGACCGACCCATATGAAATCTCAAGCGGACAAGAAAAGGTGTTCTCCTCCAGAATTCTCTCCTGGAGACAGAGTGTGGTTGTCATCTAAATATATCCGCTTCAAAGTACCCTGCTATAAACTGGGTCCTCGCTATTTGGGTCCTTTCAAGGTCAAGAAACATCTAAATCCAGTGGCTTATTCTCTTCATCTGCCTTCCTCCCTCAAGATCCCAAATTCTTTTCACGTTTCCCTCTTGAAACCTGTCATCACTTCTCTAAAAAGGACATTTCTCCTGCTCCCATCTCAACTACCCCCAATGTTTTTACTGTCAAGGAAATTCTGGACTCCAAACTTATCAGAGGAAAACGTTTCTTCCTTGTAGATTGGGAAGGATTCGGACCGAAGGAAAGGTCTTGGGAGCCACAAGATAATATTCTAGACCGTGAACTAATCCAGAAGTTCTTGTCCTCCAAAAAGAGGGGAAGACCAAAGGGAAGGTACTGTTACACTCTGCGCTCCGAGCACCGGCCATGAGTGCAGAGTCCCTGTGTCCCCGTCTGCCAACGGGGCTGGGATTCGCATTGCAGGACATGCCCGCATGCGAATCCCAGCCTGTCACTCACCATGCTCCGCTGCCGCCTCCTCCTCTGTGTCTCAGCTCCAGCGCACATGTCCCCGTCTCCTAGGGCTCGCACGCACCGGAACTCTGAAATTTAAAGGGCCAATACGCCCATAATTACTGTCACACCTGTCACTACATTATAAAGTTCCTGCACCTCCCCCACTTCCCTGCCGGATCTTCCGTGCCCCTAGCCTGAGATTAAGCATTCCATATTGCCTGTTTGCCTTATCCATGTATCCAGACCTGCCCGCTACGTTATTTGATTTTGCACCTTTGCTGCCTGCCTTGACCTTCTGCTACGTCTGACTACGCTACTGCCTTATCCTTCGGTACCTCGCCTTGCCCAGCTACCTGTGTGGTCGAGCCATGTCAGGGATAGCGACCTGGGTGTCGCCTGCCGCAGCGTGCTCTGGTGAAGACCAGTTGCCCCTTAGACTCCGCTCCCCGATACGGTCTGAGTCATCAGCCACACAGGTTAGAGGATCCACATCCTGCTCCGTAACAATTTTTCTCTATAGCTTTTTAATGCTTCTTCACTGCCGTCCTGTTTTAGTAGTATAAATGCTTTATTTTTGTCATTTATTGCCCCGTTAACATTTTTATTCATCCATATTGGGTTTTCTTTTATTTCTGACCCTTTTATTCCCATAAGGTATATACATCTTACAGTGAGAATTTAAGATATTTTTAAAAGTCTCCCATTTAGTGTCAGTATTCTTGTTTTTGAGGACATTATCCCAATGTATATTTTTAAGGGTTTTTCTTAGTTGATCAAACTTTGCCTTCCTAAAGTTCAATGTTTTTGTGGCCCCTCAAGAGATTCCCTTATTGAAGAACCAGCTATAATGTATTATATTATGATCACTATTTCCTAGGTGTCCTTCTACTTGCACATTAGTTACTCTGTCAGGTCTGTTGGTTAATATTAAGTCTAGCAGGGCACCCCCTCTGGTCGGGCCCTGCACCATTTGGGACAGATAATTGTCTTTAGCTATAGTCAGAAACCTGTTTTCTTGATGAGATTCACAGTTCTCAGTCTCCCAGTTTATATCAGGATAGTTAGAGGCCCCCATTATTATCACATCATTCTGATTTGCTGCCTTATTTATTTGCCTCAGTAGTTGATCTTCTGTCTCTTCCATTATATTTGGTGGCTTATAGCAAACCCCGATCAGAATTTTATTATTTTTATCTCCATATATTTCTACCCATAATGACTCCACCAAATATCCTCCCGCACTGCGGCCTTCAAACTCGATTTCACATAAAGACAAACTCCTCCCCATTTCTGTTTTGTCCGATCCTTCCTGAATAGACTATAACCCTGTATGTTGACCACCCAGTCACAGCTATCGTCCAACCAAGTCTCTGTTATACCCACTATGTCATAATCCTCCTTAGACATCAACCACTCCAGTTCCTCTGTTTATTGGTCAGACTTCTGGCATTAGTCAACATACAATTTAAAGGTGTTTGTTTTTTCTTCCTATGAAGCCTATCCCTATTAACTATTCTAACCCCTCCCTCCTCTCCACCCCAGGTATATTAATAAGTCCCCCTCTATCTACACTATCTTCCCCCTCTACGTTGTAGGTTCCCTCCCCCCAGTCCCTAGTTTAAACACTCCTCCACCCTTCTAGCCATCTTCTCCCCAAGCACAGCTGCACCCTCCCCATTGAGGTGCAGCCCGTCCCTACGGTAGAGCCGGCTTCTTTTTTTTTTTTGCAATATATTTTTATTCAACATTTTCAGAATAACACAAAAACATATCAGAAATATCACGATCCCCATCTGGGAAAATAACGGACCGCGATCCAACATACAATACAATAACTGTCTTAAAAATGACAAATACTGAGGTGCTGTAGTGAAGTGATGCAGGATTCCCTCTCTCCCCAAGGATTCAATAAGCTTAATCCTTACAGTCTAAACTGAATCAGGAAGCTGTAATGCCCCCAGCGTCCCTTTCAATGATTCCGTAAGGTACCATGTGGTGTGTCTAAAAGGATATACAATGTCGGCTACCTCCCGGGGATTATAGTGTGTAACAATGAACGGTGTCCACTTTTCGAAGAAACGTGCCGTGCCAGAGTTGCAATGGCGTTCAGCATCCAATCTGTCTACCCCTAAAAAGAACTTCAATTGAGTTATCAATAATTGCAGGTCCGGTACCCGGTCCTCCAACCACCGGAGAAACAAGCATCGGAGAGCAACCAGCAAGACCACATGTATTATTTTAGGGATCCTCTGGATCCCCGTCCGATCCTCCTCCGGAGGACGAAGCTGGTGAAATATAAGGGTCTGAACCTTAAAAGGAAGACTTACCCGCCAGTGGTCTCTGATGTAGGAGCAGATCGAGCGCCAGTAGCCAGCCGAGTGAGCACAGTCCCAGATCCCGTGAAAAAGATTTGTCATAGGTGTAAGACATTTGGGGCAGTGTGTTATACGCTCAGGGAAACAAGGCGACGGTGGGATATTAAAGCCGTACAAGGCTGCGTGGGAAACTTTAAAATAGGTCTCCCTCCATCGTTCATTGATAACCTGTTTACAAACCGCTTCCCATCCCGTAAGTATAGTCTCATGAATGTCTGGGTCCCCAGTCCATCTCTCCCATGTGGTAAACAGGCGTTTTGGGTCGAATTTTAAAAGTCTCCCCCGTAAAGCTAGGTATAATTGGGAAATGGAAGTCTTCCTCGGACCATCCCCTACTATGTCATCAAAAGAGTGGACAGGGGCTTCCACTGTCAGGTTCCTAAGTCGGGTCGAACAAAAGGAGTATAATTGATTTGCATAGATCAATTGAGTTTGGGGTAAAGAGAATTTTGTTACCATCTCTGCAGGTGAAAGCCATGACCTTCGATCCTCGTCCCACAAATCACTAGCCCTCAAAACCCCCTCCCTCTCCCAAAGAGCAAGCCAGGTAGATGAAGTCCCTTGAGAGAATTCAGGGTGTCCTCTGAGTGGCATTCGCTTGGACAACAAGTGCGATAGGCCAAAAGTCTTACGGAGTTCCTTCCATGTAATAATGGTATCCCTAAGGACCTGCGAGCTCTTGACCTGCGGGGGTAACTTAGTGTAGGAAGTATGTAGTAGGGCTGTCAATGACCACGGTGCCGCCAGCTCTCGCTCAATCAATAGGTTAGAGAAGTATGATGAATCATGCAACCAATCCATCACAGTGCGGAACAAGCATACCAAGTTGTAACCCCTCACATTGGGAAGGTTGACCCCCCCTTCCATCCTACACAGCATCAACTTTTTAAGCGCAATTCTGGGTCTCTTCCCATGCCATATGAATTTAGTGAATGCTGCGTTGAGTGTCCTGACATCTACGTGCTTCAGCAATATTGGGAGTGTCTGCAGAGGGTAAAGTAGCCTGGGAAAACTTATCATCTTCACCAGATGACAACGTCCCATAAAGGACAGCGGAAGGTCTTTCCACCGTGCCAACTCGTCCACTATCTTCTTAATCACCGGGGTAAAATTCAACGCATATAGTGTATCCGCGGTTCTCCCTATCCTAATCCCCAGGTAGAGAATGGAAGAAGTGCTATAAGTGATCCCTAAATCCCCAGCCATCCGCTCCCAGTGAGGCGGGCCCTTCCCCAAAGGAAGGAGCACACTTTTGGATGCGTTCACTTTATAGCCCATGAAACCTTCCACCCCGGCTAGAAAAGACAATACCTTGGGAACATCCCGCCCTGGGTCATCCAAGAACATTAGCACATCATCTGCAAACAAGGATATTTTGAGTTCTCTGGAACCCACCGCTATACCCTTGTATGTGTCCGAAGCGAGCAAAAAGCGCGCTAAGGGTTCAATTGCTAAATCAAACAAAAGGGGCGATAGAGGACACCCCTGTCGTGTCCCTCTATGCAGTTGGATATATGGAGACAAAAAGCCTGGGGTATACACCCTGGCTGCCAGGCCAGAATAGAGGTTTTCCAGGAAACCACTGAACCTCCCTGTGATACCAAAGCGTTCTAGAACCAAATGCAACCAATCCCACCGGACATTATCGAACGCTTTTTCCGCATCTAGAGCGAGCAGTGCAGGGTGGGGCATAACGGCAGGCCTTCTGCCTACACTATCCATGACCGCTAGAACCTTCCGTATGTTCGTGACAGCTGAACGCGTTTTTACAAAACCCACTTGATGATCCCCTATCAACTCGGGCAACAGGTTCGCTAACCGGTCCGCTAATATTTTGGTAAGTAATTTAACATCCTGATTAATAAGTGATATTGGACGATAGGAGCCAGGATCTAGCGGATCCTTGCCCGGCTTGGGGAGAACCTTAATGAAGGCTAGTTTTGCTCCCGCCGACAAGTTTCCACCAGACAGGACACCATTAAAGTAAGCCGTCAGGGCAGGAGTGACCTGATCAACTAGGGGTTTATAAAATTCCCCCGGATAACCGTCCGGTCCCGGGGCCTTCCCATTGGCTAGAGATCTGATAGCCCCCCTAACCTCTTCTACTGTGATGGCTATGTTCAGCTCTCGTCGTTGGTCCTCAGACAACTTTGGGAGACTCACTTTGTCCAAAAAGTCTCGGCCCTCTGTACCTGCGTCAGGTGGAGCGGAGTACAAGTCCGCATAGTAAGCACCCAATAGAGCACTTACAGCCTTTGGGTCTCTACTAATTTGGCCCTGGGCGTCCTTCAGAGCAAGCACATGCGCGGATGAATGTGGTCCCTTCGCTAGTCTAGCCAGCAAGCGACCTGCCTTGTTTCCCTGTTTAAACAGCTGGAGATCGTAATGTGAGCGATAAACTCGCTCCCTCCTGTCTAACCATAGTTCATAGTCGGCACGTGCTGTCTGCCACGCCAGTTTATTGGGGGGGTCGAGGAAGATACAAACTTGGAATATGCTGCGGCTAAGCGAGAACTGGCGGCCGCATGTCCCTCTTGCGACTTACGCTTTAACGTGGAATGATAGGCCATTATTTTACCTCTCAGGACTACCTTGGCTGTCTCCCAGAAAAGGGCAGGGTCCCCTTCATGTTGGGCATTGTCAGTTTGAAATTCCAGCCACCACCCCCGAAGAAGATCTTGAAAAGACTCATCCTTCGCTAAATAAGAAGGGAAGCGCCACAAAAAGTCAGTCCCCTTCGGGTGTGATTGCCGAAACTCCAACACTACAGGGGAGTGGTCAGAAATGATCAGGTCAGAGATGTCCGTTACAGTCACCCTAGAGCAAAGGGAAGGACTAATCATGAGGTAATCAATTCGGGACCAGGAATTGTGTGTGTGGGAGTAGTGCGTATACTCACGACCATCGGGATGAAAATGTCTCCAGGCATCCACCAAGCCTGTACTGGACAGAAACGGTTGCAGGACCCTGTCACTCTGTCGGATGGCCACTGGCGTCGATGTCGCCCCTCTCCTGTCCACCAGAGGATCCACCACCGAGTTCAGGTCACCTCCAACCACTACCTGCAGACCTGCTGAACTAGTTAACTCATCTGTTAGGGAACGAAAGAAAGAGGCGTTATCTCCATTCGGTGCATATACATTATAAATAGCATAAGATTGCTCGCCATGTATTAAGGAAATATGGGAAAGACGTCCCGCATCATCATGTGTATGGGAGATCAAATGGTGTTGGAATGCCTTGTGTATCAGAATCAATACACCCGCCTTTCGGTCCACCGCCGGGGAACCATACACACTACCCACCCACAACTTCCTCATTCTAGGGAAATCGGTTGCGGTCAGATGTGTCTCCTGCAAAAGAACCACATCCGGCCTCAAGCGCTTGAGATATCGAAGGATGGACATTCTCTTCTGAGGTGATCTTAGACCCTTCACATTCCACGAAACAATTCTACACATCGTGAATACATTGAGGAAGGGTAACAGTAATGCACAGGGAGACGTAGGGACACAACACAAAAACCCACCCAAGGGAAACTCCCAGGACTATGGGCAGACAGGGGAAGAGCAGGGATCGCCAGCGCAAGCTATCGAAGTACCTCAGCACATGACAAGAGCTCGCAGAAGGGGAGCGCCACAGTAATCCTGAACCTTTCAACTTAGAGTGTGCCCCTGCCTGCGCAACTCGTAAGAAAAAAACATTTAAATTATAAAAAAAACATGAAAAAACCATATCTGTAACTCCAACAGTGAGGGAAGCCCTGTGTGGAAAAATGGCAACCCCCTGACTGGATGTGGACTTCACTTTTTTCAGACATGAGAGGAGACAGGAACACCCCTCCCCACACCCACCCGTACACATGACCCCGCCCCACTCCCGAGACATACCCATTAACGATATACATAGAGCCGCCATAGTCCAATCTGTAATAATGGAACAGTCCCCTCAAAATATTATGGCCAATAACTCAAAATCTCAAGTCCCAAGAGTCAAGCACGGGGGATAAGGATGAACAATACCCGTTATACAGTGCAGTCCTATATTCTCAGCCGTGGTAGAAATGAGAGTAGCTTCTATGATGTCATCCTGGATCAGCTGCTCTGCAAGACCGCATGTCCGTGTACTTTATCGGAAGCTGGGGGAAAAGAAAGAAAAAAGAGAGGGGGGGTGCGTGGAAACAATAGCTGGAAGACCGGGATTCAGTCCGGTGACGAGGATCTGCTACTACGGCTTCTGCTCCTCCGTTTTGGAGACTTCTTTCTCTTCCTTCCCTCTGCAGGTGATCGGTCCCTCCCCTCCTTACGACGGGCGGGTCTCTGTGCCAGGGGACCTTGATCTCTTGAGGGGTCCTGGCGGGCAGGTGAATGTCTTGGGTGTCTCTGGTGGTCCGCTAGCACATCTCGCAGTTCCGCCTCGGCTGCTGACGGAGTCTGGTAGGAGCGAAAAGATCCATCCGGCATGTGTACTTTTAATGTGGCTGGGTATTGCAGTTGAAAGCGGCGTTTGGCATTGTATAAGGCAGTGCAAACATTGCTGAAAGCTTTCCTTCTCTTCGCTACATCAGCCGAAAAATCTTCAAATATCAGCATCTTCTTGTTACGGAATGTCAGAGGTGTTGTGCGCTTTCGAAACGCTCTCAGGATGCTAACCTTGTCGTTGTAGTCGAGCAGTTTAAATATTACTTGACGCGGACGGCTATCTACACCCGCCTTGGAAGCAACATTACGGTCAGGCAATTTGCCTATACGGTGTGCCCTCTCCACCCTGCATTTGTGTGGCAGACCCAGCGCCTTAGGTAGATCACTCTCGCAAAAATCTTGAAGGTCCGCAGGAAGGAGCGACTCAGTAACGCCTACCAAACGCAGATTGCTGCGCCGTGAACGGTTCTCTAAATCTTCCAGCTTTCCACTAACATAGCATAAATCTGTGTCCATTTGGCGCAATTTAGTAGCCAGGCCGCTGTTCTCATCCTCAAGCGCAACAATTCTATGCTCCATCTCGCCAATGCGGCCCTCCTGAGCGCCCAAATCCGTGCGTATCTGCGTTAGGGTGTCACGTATGGTATTTTCTAAAGTTCTCTGTATCGTGGGGGTGATGAGAGAAACTAGCGCTGCGGCCAGTGCCTGTAGATCAGGGTGGGCCGGTAAACCCCCCACAGAGGGTCCTGCGGCCATGGCATCTGAGAGCTGGACCCCCAGACCAGGGGACTCTGCAAGTTGAGAGAACAGGAGTTGGCTACCAGTCACTTCCATTGCAGCAGAAATAGAGGCGCCGTTTGTGGTCTCGTGCTGAGGGGTAGGGGGGCGGGGGGGCCCAGAGGGCGCAGGAGATGCGTGCAATCCAGAGACTGCTGGGCCCTGAGGTCCCTTGTGGACAAATTTATCCATGACTTGGCTGTTATGTCCGTTATGTAGTCACTCCCTAAAGCCAGTGTGGGAATGCCCTGTTGCAATAGCCAGTAGTAGAATAGTCAGTGGTGGCTCAGAGGGGCCAAGATGGCGCTGAGTGGCGCTGTGTAGGTAACCAGCTGAGTGCACCCGATGAGGGCCCCCTCTACCCGCCCCGGGGCTTGTCCTGACTGCGGGCACCAGTTTTTGTGCTCACCGGGTTTTCCGCAGTCTTCTTCAGGCCGCCCAGCTGTAATCCCGGTCCTCTCTCCGGCGCCCACTATCGCATTCAGCTTCCGGAACTCCGAGATCGCTGCGCTGTCCGGTAAAGCACGGGGAGTGAGATCTCCGCTGCTGGCTGGTCTCCGGAGCCCTCACGGGGGAGCAGGTCCGTGCAGGGATCGCGAGCGGGGCAAAGTCGCCCGGTACTGTGCCGTTCTGGGGTGTGGGGTACAGGAGCTCCGTCCCTCCGCTCCTCACATGGCCGCGCCGGAACCGGAAGTCATCTAGAGCCGGCTTCTCTGGTGTGGCTCTTGGTACAGGTAATATTTGAGATCATTTTAAGGACACTCCACCTACCTCTTACTTTGTCATTGGGGCCAATATGTACCATGACTGCTGGGTCCTCTCCAGCCCCACCCAGCAACCTGTCAAACCGATCTGCGATGTGCCAAACTCGAGCACCAGGAAGACAACACACTGTTCTGCGATCCCGGTCTTTGTGACAGATTGCCCTGTCCCCCTAAAAATTGAGTCCCTCACTACCAGTACCTGTCTGGCCTGCCCCGAACTCCTCCCTCCTTACTGGAGCAGACATCCCCCTGGCAGTCAGAGGCAGAGTCCTGCTGCAGTACTGCTAGCTCTGAAATGGCATCCCCCTCATCTGCCAACTGGGCAAACTTGTTGTGGTGTGCCAGTTCAGGACTAGCCTCCTGACACTTTTCCCTCTACCCCATTTTCTAACTGTAACCCAGCTAGCTGCCTGACTGTCCTGCCCCTCCGTCCCACTATTTTCCACCACCTCTACCCCAGAGAGTACTTGCTCAGTGAGCAGGAGACTCCTCTCCATGTCGTCAATGCGTCTCAGTGTTACCAGTTGCTCCTCTAGATCCAGGATCTGGTCTTCCAAATGAACAACTCGCACACATCTCACACAAAAATATGCATAAGAGTCCTGGAGAAGGTGCTGAGCTGTATAATGCTCGCCTCCTACCTGCCCCATCCCTCCTTGTTCTGCATGCAGGAAGTACAGAGTTTGGCTTCCAGCACTAAGCCTTGTCAGTCATGTAGTGCAAAGAGGGGTGAGGGAGGGAGGAGGCGTGCGATAGGGAGGTCAGCACCTCCTCTGGGATTCTTAGAGGTGTACTCCATTGGAAAGCCCCTTTTTTACTAATCAAATTGTGTCAGAAAGTAAAACAGATTTCTAAATTACTTCTATTTAAAAATATTAATCCTTGCAGTACTTATCAGCCACTGTATGCTACAGAGGAAGTTCTAGAGTTGTTTTCCAGTCTGACCACAGTGCTCTCTGCTGACACCTCTGTCTGTGTCCGGAACTGCCCAGAGCAAATCCCCCATAGCAAACCTCTCCTGCTCTCGACAGTTCCTGACGCGGACAGCTGATAAGTACTGTAAGGATTAAGATTTTTAAATAGAAGTAATACACTTTCTGCCACCATTTGCTTTGAAAAAAAAATAGTTTTCCACTGGAGTACCCCTTTAAACTTAAAAGTAAAGATGCTTTTTTAGCTTTGCAAATGGCCATCAGCTTAAAGACAGGTATAATTTGTTTTATCTGCCTACTGCTCAAAGCATGATATAGACAGATTTACTTTAAAAGTAAAAATACAGTCTGGGCCCACTCTCTTCATGAGCAGCATCTATGATAAAAAAATATGAAAATATAGCATTTTCCTTAAAAAGATATAAACAAAATATATAGCAATAGCAACAGAAATATAAGAGTCATTTATAATTCTGTCATACATTAATTAGTTTGTCATTATTTATATTCTGGATTATTACAATATATACTTCCATGATACTTTAGATATTCTTTTAAAGTCTGTCTTAAATCCGCTCATTGCTTCAGTTTTTCAAAATGACAATAGCAATTTAAAATGTGTTATTTTTCCAATATTTTTAAAATGCTCCTTTTTTAACCCATCATTTCTTTTAAATAATTGTTTATTTACAGTATAATTGTTTATTTACTGTATAATAGTGTATATCTTTCTAATATATAAGTAAAAATATATTTTTGAGAAACACTTTGAGCCAGGGGCGAACTGACCGGCCGGTCCGATCGGACGTAGTCCGAGGGTCCGGACGGGTTAAGGGCCTGCCGCAGCTACTACTGAGGATCCGGGACGCTCGTCCAAGATCCCCAGCAGACAGAGCTGCCTTCTCCGGTATGTGCGATACACGCACATACAGGAGAAGGCGTCCCCTCTTTGTGAGCCGCATCTGCAGCTTACACAGAGGAGATGTGACCTCCGCCCCCACGCAGCACGCAGTACAGGCGCCGATGATGTCACTCACCAGCGCCTATACTGTGGAGGGGAGAAGACGCCGGCCCCTGCTGCTGAGGAGATCACTGCGTGGGACATCAGGTGAGCATCATTTATTTTTTTAACTCTGCACATACCTATGGGATAAGGGGGGGTAACTCTGAATATACCTATGGGAAAGAGGGGGGGTAACTACATATACCTATGGGAAAGAGGGGGGTGTAACTCTGCATATACCTATGGGAAAGAGGGGGGGGTCCCTGCTTATACCTACGGGGAAGAAGGGGGGGTAACTCTGCCTATACCAATGGGGAAGAGGGGGGGGTAACGCTGCCCATACCTATGGGGAAAGGGGGTAAATCTGCCTATACCTATGGGGAAAGAGGAGAAAAGGTGGAGGTAACTCTGCCTATACCTATGCGGAAAGTGGGGGGGTTACTATGCCAATAGCTATGGGGAAAGGGGGGGGTAACTCTGCCTAGACCTATGGGGAAAGGGGGAGGCCACTCTGCCTATACCTATGGGGAAAGGGGAGGTAACTGCCTATACCTATAGGGAAAGTGGGATAACCGCCTATACCTATGGGGAAAGGGGAGGATGGAAAACTGCCAATACCTATGGGGAAAAGGGAGGGGTAACTGCCTATACCTATGGGGAAGAGGGGGGGGGGGTAACTCTGCCTATACCAATGGGGAAGAGGGGGTGTTAACTTTGTTTATACTAATGGGGAAGAGGGGGTAACACTGCCTATACCAATGGGGAAGTGGGGGGGTAACTCTGCCTATGTCAATGGGGAAGAGGGGGTAACTGCCTTTACCTATGGGAAAAGGGGGGATAACTGCCTACACCTATGGGGAAAGGGGGGGGGGTAACTGCCTATACCTATGGGGAAAGGGGGGGGTAACTCTGTCTATACCAATGGGGAAGAGGGGGGGGGGTAACTCTGCATATACCAATGCGGAAGAGAGGGGGGGGTAACTCTGCCTATACCAATGGGGAAGAGGGGGGGGGTAACTCTGCCTATACCAATGGGGAGGAGGGGGGGTAACTCTGCCTATACCAATAGGGAAGAGGGGGGTAACTATGCCTATGTCAATGGGGAAGAGGGGGGTAACTGCCTTTACCTATGGGAAAAGGGGAGATAACTGCCTATACCTATGGGGAATTGGGGGGGGGGGGGTAACTGCCTATACCTATAGGGAAAGGGGGGTAACTCTGCCTATACCAATGGGGAAGAGGGGGGGTAACTCTGCCTATACCAATGAGGAAGAGAGGGGGGTAACTCTGCCTATACCAATGGGGAAGGGGGGTAACTCTGCCTATACCAATGGGGAAGGGGGGTAACTCTGCCTATACCAATGGGGAAGAGGGGGGGTAACTCTGTCTATACCTATGGGGAAAGGGGAGGTTTAACTCTGCCTATACCTATGGATAATTGGGGGGTTTAACTCTGTTCCTATACCTATTGGGAAGGGGGTTTAACTCTGCTGCCTATACCTATGGGGAAGAGGGGGTTAAGTCTGCTGCCTATACCTATGGTGAAGGGTGGGGGGCTAACTCTGCTGCCTATATCTTTGGGGAAGGGGGAGTTAACTCTGCTGTCTATACCTACAGGGAAGGTGGGGGGTTAACTGTGCTGCCTATACCTACAGGGAAGGGGGGGGCTACCTAACTTTATACCTGAATGCCTAACTACTTACCTACATTCCAGGCTATCTTCCTACTTACATACCCAGCTACCCAACTATGTACGTACCTGGCCTTCATACATGGCTGCCTAAAAACATAAAAAAAATAAAAAATAAATAAAAAAGAAGAAATATTTCAGATTTATTTTTTTCATTTCAATTTTTCAGTTTATATTTTTATTTCATATATATTTTTATTTTTATTTGTGTCTTTTCTATACTTTATGCACATCCTCTGTATTAGGTTTTTCTAATGTGTATTATGCAATTTTTAAACTGCATCAGGTGTCTCTGTAAGTGATGTCATTTCCTGTGATGCATACAAGTATTTAAACTGACTTATCCTCACTGCATATACATGTCTGATGAAGAGGGCAGCTCGCCCTTGAAACGCGTTACATGCTTAACTTTAAAAGAAATAAAAAGTCTTTCTCTTACCTTGGACCCGGGACAGCGCTTTAATCCTTCCTCACCCACCCACCATGTTCTCCAACATACCTTCTATCTTGCAACTACATGCTCATTGATGTGAGCAGAGGAAGCCAGCAGCAGCCCAAGAAGGAACATCCTCTACTGCACACCCAGCCAGGATCTGCAGTCACAAAGCTATTCGAGTGTTGTGCCTCTAGCTTGCACAACATGATCTTGTGAGTAGGCATTTGTCTGATTACCTTTATCAAGTGCCTGTATATACGTTCACCTTGGAGCGCTCTCTCATCCTTTTTAGCTTAATTACCTTGCTAGCCCCATACCTACCTGGCTTGTCACCTACATACATATCTGGCTTCTTGATCTACCTACCTAGTTACCTATTTACCTGGCTACCTACCTACCTGCCCTTTTACTGTGCAGGACACCAAGGAGGGATTTATTACAGTTTGTGGGCCTATAGATGGGAAGATTGTGTAGAGGAGGGGAGGGCACTGGAAAAATGCAGAGTCTGACATGTTTTTCCTGCAGATGTTAAGAGATCCACATGGCGGTCTTATTCGGACGGAGAAGAAAAGGAAAGAGGACGCCGCTGATCAGAAAAGACGTAATTGTCCCAAAATGTAACTGGAATCACTTATATGGTATACACATCCTGTGTACAGCCGAAATCTACCGCCATATGGTCCTGTATATAATCACTTATATTGTATACAGATCCTTTATAGTATACTGGTCTGTGTATAGTGGTTTTATTCAGTACAGTATGGCGGTATTATCCAGTTATTGTGTGGTGGAATATATTTACTCCTTGTATACCAGTATTATTGGTCATGGAAATTTACCTACGTTAAAGTGTTTCTTACATATATTAATTTTAATTTATTGTGTGTGGGATTTAGGTGGAATAGGAGCGTGGCAGAAGATTGACGAGCTGCAGAGCCTAGCAGGGGTCCTTGCCTTTTTTGGTCTGGGGGCCCTGAGTATTGTCAGTCCACCCCTGCTTTGAGCACAATTTTATTTATTTATTTATTTATTTATTTATTGATTCTTTAAAATCTGCTCAACAAATCATGATAAACTTATTTCATAAACCAAAACTTTGATTTGATATTTTCAAAGCTGTGACACTCTTTTGTAGTAGGGATCGCACCTTATGTAAGCTTATTGATTTTCCTCTGCAATAAGTACCGTATTTTTCGCCGTATAAGACGCACTTTTTCTTCCCCAAAACTGGGGGGAAAAAGTCGGTGCGTCTTATACGGCGAATACACCCCCTATCGCGGCGGTCCCTGCGGCCATCAGCGCCGGGACCCGTGGCTAATACAGGACATCACCGATCGCGGTGATGCCCTGTATTAACCCTTCAGACGCGGCGATCAAAGCTGACCGCCGCGTCTGAAGGGAAAGTGACACTAACCTGGCTGTTCAGTCGGGCTGTTCGGGACCGCCGTGATTTCACCGCGGCGGTCCCGAACAGCCCGACTGAATAGCCGGGTTAGTGCTTACAGGACACCGGGGGGGACCTTACCTGCCTCCTCAGTGTCTTCTCCGTTCAGGGATCCCCTGTATGGCCGGCACTCTCCTTTCTCGTCATCACGTCGTCGCGTACGTGCATCGGCGTGCGTAACGACGTGATGACGGCAACGGAGAGCGAGGATACCCGGCCGGCAGCAGAGACGTTCCGGAGCGACGGGGACAGCGATGGAGCGACATCCAAGGCAGCGGTGACGGGTCCGGAGCGGCGGGGACAGGTGAGTATTACCTCCTATGCAGTGGTCCTCAACCTGCGGACCTCCAGATGTTGCAAAACTACAACTCCCAGCATGCCCGGACAGCCAACGGCTGTCCGGGCATGCTGGGAGTTGTAGTTTTGCAACATCTGGAGGTCCGCAGGTTGAAGACCACTATTGGGTTCAAAATCTTAAATTTTTTAGATTTTGCACCTAAAAATAGAGTGCGTCTTATACGCCGGTGCGTCCTATAGGGCGAAAAATACGGTAATACAGGAACCTATTTTCATTATAAACTTGAAATAATTGACATTATTTTAGCTATCTTTACCTGTCACTTTCTTAGCACCATAATTGGATCTTTACACAGACTCAACGCTATTGAAGAACATTTTTACATATCTAGGTACTGTATAGTATTTTATAAAAAAAATACATAGAGCCGGTTACAAAAAATAATAATCCTGAAATGTAATCCCGTCTGTGCAATGCAGCCTTAAAGGGCTATAACATTATAGTTTGTACAGCATGTTTTGAGGGAATTTTTCACTCCCATATTTCATGCGCAGTCGTTGAAAAGCAAGCAGTGTCTGTGTGGTAAAGTATGCTGACAGCTTTAAGGTGAAGTCTGGGTCACATCTCTGATACTGTAATTTTACCACTTCACTTTCTGCCATAGTTCAGTGCTGCAGGGGACTAGGTTTCTGCAGAAGATAAAAGGTATTTCACAAAGTGTACAGATTAAGCGAAGACGTGGCCATGAGTACACAAAGTCCACTCAACTATGGATTACATAGGACTTTTACACTTAAAGGGTTACTCCGGTGAAAAACTTTTTTTTTTTTTTTTTTTAAATCAACTGGTGCTAGAAAGTTAAACAGATTTGTAAATTACTTCTATTAAAAAATATTAATCCTTCCAGTACTTATTAGCTGCTGAATACTACAGTGGAAATTCTTTTATGTTTGAAACACAGAGCTCTCTGCTGACATCATGAGCACAGTGCTCTCTGCTGACATCTCTGTCCATTTTAGGAACTGTCCAGCGTAAAACGAAATCCCCATAGCAAACATATGCTGTTCTGGACAGTTCCTAAAATGGACAGAGATGTCAGCAGAGAGCACTGTGCTCATGATGTCAGCAGACAGCTCTGTGTTTCAAAAAGAAAAGAATTTCAGCAGCTAATAAGTACAGGAAGGATTATGATTTTTTAATAGAAGTCATTTACAAATCTGTTTAACTTTCTGGCACCAGTTGATTTAAAAAAAAAAAAGTTTTTCACCGGAGTACCCCTTTAACCCCTTAACGATGCAGTACGTATATTTACGTCCTGCGCCGGCTCCCGCGATATGAAGCGGGATCGCGCCGCGATCCCGCATCATATCGCGTCGGTCCCGGCGCTAATCAACGGCCGGGACCCGCGCCTAATACCACACATCGCCGATCGCGGCAATGTGCGGTATCAACCCTTTAGAAGCGGCGGTCAAAGCTGACAGCCGCTTCAAAAGTGAAACTGAAAGTGACCCGGCTGCTCAGTCGGGCTGTTCGGGACCGCCGCGGTGAAAAAAATAAGCCATAATATGGATTTTTAGGTGGAAAATTGAAAGGGTTATGATTTTTAAAAGGTAAGGAGGAAAAAACGAAAGTGCAAAAACGGAAAAACCCTGAGTCCTTAAGGGGTTAACATCTTGTTATTAACCTATTTCTACTCATCTTTTATTTTCTTAAAGTGTACCTTTCATATCACAGAAAAAAAAATAATGCTTATATATGTTACTCACTAGATTCTTTACGTCTTTTTTATGTGTCCAGCTTCTCTATTCGGCTTAAAAATCCCTCCGTTCTGCTGCTCACTCATTCTGACATTCACTGCTTAGCAAGGGGCATGCACAAGGCAAGCTTTGAGCCTGCCCTCACTCACCATGCATTCACTTCCTCCCTGAGTCTGCTGTAGTATTCTGGGTCTCTTCATTCATCTTCATCACTCTTCATCACTGCAGGCTGCTCTGTAACCCCCTCCTTTCTATTTTCAGAGTGAGCACAGAGGAGTGCTAGTCTCGCCCTTAGGTACTGGGCTTTGTCCCATCCTGTGCTTCAGCTGGGATAAAGATAATGCTGCAGCCAGGCAGGACCATGTTCTAGACCAGTGGTCTCCAACCTGCGGACCTCCAGATGTTGCAAAACTACAACTCCCAGCATGCACGGACAGCCAACGGCTGTCCGGGCATGCTGGGAGTTGTAGTTTTGCAACATCTGGAGGTCCGCAGGTAGGAGACCACTGTTCTAGACGGTATGGGGAACCCTGGTGGCTTTTTATTTATTTTTTTAAATAAACCATGATTTCTATAGAAAGCAGATTTGTTTTATGAAATATATTAGGTTAAAGGGGTACTACCGTGGAAAACTTTTTTTTTTTAAATCAACTGGTGCCAGAAAGTTAAACAGATTTGTAAATCACTTCTATTAAAAAATCTTAATCCTTCCAGTACTTTTTAGGGGCTGTATACTAAAGAGAAATCCCCAAAAAGTGCATTTCCTGTGATGTCCTGACCACAGTGCTCTCTGCTGACCTCTGCTGTCCATATTAGGAACAGGAGAAAATCCCCATAGCAAACATATGCTTCTCTGGAAAGTTCCTAAAATGGACAGCAGAGGTCAGCAGAGAGCACTGTGGTCAGGACATCATCACAGGAAATGCATTTCTTTTTGGATTTCTCTTTAGTATACAGCCCCTAAAAAGTACTGGAAGGATTAAGATTTTTTTAATAGAAGTGATTTACAAATCTGTTTAACTTTCTGGCACCAGTTGATTTAAAAACATGTTTTCCACGGTAGTACCCCTTTAATGTTTTTCCCTGTTGTAAAACATATAAAAAGCTTTTGATTCTGCACATTTAAGTCATTTTTTTAATTTCTATTTCAGTATTTATTTAATATTTTCTGGTTATAAGAGCTCCAGAATACACGAACATACAATTATTATAAGTGAGGTAGGTACTGTATAGGGGGACACTGAACATGAACACTTCTCCCTGCAAACACAGCATCTACGATCTGATTGGTTGCTATGAAAAACTTGTTTATTAACATTGTTCTAGCTAGACAGAAGAACAGAAATGCACAGGATACATTATATTTAAAGGGAACTTGTCACCAGGTCTTACCCTAAGTTATGCAATTTTCTAATATATTTAGTGCTTACATTTTCCCACAGTTTGAATGTGTTGATCACGTCCTGTACAGAAGACTACATAACGTTTTATTCTGTCTTGCTTTTAAAAAGTCCAAAAGTATCCTGAGCAACATTCTGCCTCTGTGTTAAAGGGGTACTACGGTGGAAATGTTTTTTTTTATTATTTTTTATTTTTTTATGAACTGGTGCCAGAAAGTTAAACAGATTTGTAAATTACTTTCTATTAAAAAATCTTTACCCTTCCAGTACTTATTAGCAGCTGTATGCTACAGAGAAAATGTTTTTCTTTTTGAATTTCTTTTTTGTCTTGTCCACAGTGATCTCTGCTGACACCTGATGCCCGTACCAGGAACTGTCCAGAGCAGGAGAAAATCCCCATAGCAAACCTATGATGCTCTGGACAGTTCCCGACACGGACAGAGGTGTCAGCAGAGAGCAGTGTGGGCAAGACAAAAAAGAAAGAATTCAAAAAGAACAGAATTTCCTCTGTAGCATACAGCTGCTAATAAGCACTGAAAGGATTGAGATTTTTTAATAGAAGTAGTTTACAAATCTGTTTAACTTTCTGGCACCAGTTCATTTAAAAAAAAAAGTTTTCCACCGGAGTACCCCTTTAACGCTTTCAATGTTTCTTTTTCCCGACATCAAGCAGTTATCCTAAAAAATGTAATTAAAGAAAATGAAGACAGCTGTGGATTTTTTTCATTATGCTGCAAAAAAAAAAAAAAATTTAAAAAAACTTTCTGTAAATTTTGTCCAGCAGATTTATACAATATATACCTAATACATGTATATAACGTTCCCTCATGAAAAAGCAGCACAGGCCAATAAATGGAGGTCCATAGTTTGGAGACCACTGATCTTCGCAGATCAGGTGTAAAGGTGCAATACAGTAGCCCAGGTCAGGCTTCTAAATAATCCAATGATAACAAGTTGCTGCGGCACACTTTTGGTGAAGAGGAAGTAGCTATTATTCCATCCAAATCTATTTATTTTTAAATGCAACATTTCAGCATTGAATTGCTTGAAAAAGGTTGCATGGGCAGCTGAAACGTTGCATTTTTTACACTTTTTTTTGGATGGAATAAAAGCTACTTTCTCTTCACCATAAGTGTGCTGCAGCAACTTATTTTCATTGGAATATATATATATATATATATATATATATATATATATATATATATACATATACAATCGGCACACCCACACATTTACCACTTTTTAGGATGTGATAACCCTGTATTGACCTTTTGCCCTTATAGTTAACTTAGTGATTGCAGCAATAAAGTGGAATCTCTTTAGAAAATAGGGTTACTCCCTTTTAGGGCCATATATACTGATATATAGTAGCAACGAATGTATAAATATATATGGCTGTTAGGTCAATTACAATTAAACCATTTGATAATTTCTCATCATATTTTTCATTTTTGCTATTTTTCATTTTTGCACTTTCTTTTTTTATCCTCCTCACCTTCTAAAAATCATAATGCTTTCTATTTTCCACCTATAGACCCATATGAGGGTTTTTTTTTTTTTGCGAGACCAATTTTACTTTGTAATGACATCAATCATTTCACCATAAAGTCTACAGCAAAATCAGAAAAAAAAAAGAATATTTGTGGGGCAAAATTTAACAAAAAAAAAACAACGCCATTTTGTAACTTTTGGGGCTTTTGATTCTATGCAGTGCACTTTTCTCGGTAAAAATGACACCTTATCGTTATTCTGTAGGTCCATACGGTCGCAAGGATACCTAATTTATTTAGGTTTTATTTTAGTTTACTACTTCTAACTACATGCAACAAAATTAGTATGTTTAAAATTGTCATCTTCTGACCTCTATAACTTTTTAATTTTCCATATACAGGGATGTATGAGGGCTCATTTTTTGCGCCATGATCTGAACCATGATCGGTACCATTTGTTTTTGCTCACTTTTTATTTGTTTTTTTAGGGTATACAAAATGACCAAAAATATGCAGTTTTGGGCTTTGGAATTTTTTTACGTATACGCCATTGACCCTGCGGTTTAATTAACATTATATTTTTATAGTTTGAACATTTACGCACGTGGCGATACCACATATGTTTATGTTTATTTTTGTTTACATATTTTTTTTAATGGGAAAAGGAGGATGATTGAAACTTTTTTATTAAGGAAGGTGTTAAATCACATTTATTAACTTTTATCATTTTTTTACACCATTTTTTAGTCCTCATAGGGGACTTATACATGCAATCTTCTGATTGCATACACTGTTCAATGCTATGCCTTAGCATTGCATTGATCAGTGTTATCTGTGCTCGATTGCTCCAGCCTGGATCTCACCTATCCTTTCAGCTGTTTGGGACTGAGGTGGTCCTGAACAGCCCGACTAAGCTGTCGGGAACCGTTTACTTTCGTTTTAGACCAGGGGAGCAGGACCAGGGCGTACAGGTACGCCCTTGGTCCTAAAGGTGTTAAATTGTTATATAAAGCTTCAAGTTAACAGTTATAACAATGATAACTGTGTCTGGTAGGCAGTTGGTTAAGGAGCACAACGAAAAGTTAAGGAAAAAGGCCCGTAAAAATATTGTAATGGGCTGCACATCGCCCTGTGTAAACAGCCAATAATGATGCAGTTTATGGCCGTATGAATGATCCAACGTTTTTGTGGCTCAGCCACATGGTTGATCAATCCTTGTAAGGGCATCTTTGCTGTTGTTCAAGTTGGGGTAACTAGGGTCCTCTATTCTAATGACTGTCTGGTCCCGATGGACGGACTCCCCCCAATCTAAAAGTTTCAACTGATCTAGTGGGTGACACATTTTCCCTATGATCTTGTACATTGAACATTGGGATGTAGAACTACAAACTTTTAAGCTAGATCTATGCTATGTTGTTTTGTTGTACATTTAACCATAGGGATGAGAAAGGTAATTTATATGGTTTCACCCAAAGTCATTAAGTGAGCATAAAACCTGCTTTTTTTTACTATGTGATGACCCCTTCTCTTCACAGGTGTTCAGTGGAGGACCTTTTGAGTTCTTTTGATCCAACCTAACCAAGACTTAAGCAATTGCAGAAAGTCCAGGTCACCAACAGTGGTTATCAGGATGCCCGGACACAGGGTGTTGAGCATCACCTGAGCTAAGTATAAGAAACAGAAAGCAAAAAGTACATGAAAAAAAAACATGAAGCTTTATTAGATTCTTCTAAATGCCATAGATAAAAACAGAACAGGTAGCTGTTCTCATGTTTCATTGCTTTAGTTACCTTATTTTTCGCCGTATAAGACGCTTTTTTTCTTCCCCAAAACTGGGGGGGGGAAAGTTGGGGCGTCTTATATGGCGAATACCTGCGGCCATCAACGGCCCGGACCCGCGGCTAATACAGGACATCACCGATCGCGGTGATGCCCTGTTTTAACCCTTCAGACGCGGCTATCAAAGCTGACCGCGTCTGAAGCGAAAATAACACTAACCCGGCTGCTCAGTCAGGCTGTTCAGGACCGCCGCTGTGAAATCGCGGCGTCCCGAACAGCTTACAGGACACCAGGAGGGACCTTACCTGCCTCCTCAGTGTCTGCTCCGTGCCGGGAACCCCTGCATGGCCGGTGCTCTCCTTCGACGTCATCACGTCGTCGCACACGCCGTCCCATCATCCAATAGAAGCGGCGTACGTACCGACGTGATGACGGCGACGGAGAGTGTGGATCCCGGGGAAGAAGAAGTCCGGAGCTTCGGGAACACCACAGGGACGCGGTGACAGCGATGGAGCGACATCCAGGGCAGCGGTGACGGTCCGGAGCGGCGGGGACAGGTGAGTACTACCTCCTATGCAGTGGTCTTCAACCTGCGGACCTGGGAGTTGTAGTTTTGCAACATCTGGAGGTCCGCAGGTTGAAGATCACTGTTGGGTGCAGAATCTTTTTTTTCTAGATTTTGCACCTTTAAAATAGGTGCCGGTGCGTCCTATAGGGCGAAAAATACGGCACATAGTTTATAAGGTTGAAAAAAAAAACAGAGTACATCAAGTTCAGCCTATGTTCCCAATGTGTTGATCCAGAGAAAGACAATGAACCCTTATGAAGCAGAAGCCCATTGCCTTATAACAGAGGAAAAAAATCCTTTCCGACTGGTATCCATAAACTGTAATATCATATTTTTCCAGAAAAGCATCCAGGCCTCCTTGAAATTATTTAATCAGAGTCAGACATCACAACATCATATGGCAGAGAGTTCCATAGTCCCTTTGCTCTTACAGTTAGGCATTCCAAAATGTACCACCTAACCATGACCTATACCGGAATGTATGATTCCGGAAAAGATCTATCTTGAGGACGTTGAGGTAATGTTCTGATTTCAGACCAGTGTAGGGAAGGGCTAAAACACATGATACAAGCGTCCTACAGGAAACAACATTGTTCATATTCCCTGTTGATACAGGGAACATTTTGAAAGCGTGAAATATTACTGAAAAAAATAGTTTAATAAAATAAGGAATTTCAGAATTGTTTATTAGTTTGGAGAAACAGTTTTGGTAGTAAAGGTAAGGGTAAAAACACATGGGTTGTTGGCCACAGGTAATGCAGCAGCCAACTAGCAGTCTGTATTTCAGTGGCATAACATTGTTTGAAATGAACTCCAGAAGCACTAAAAATAAAGAACAAACCTTACTCACCTGCCTCAATCCCCTGAAGCTCCCAATCTGATGGCTGCTGATCCCCGTTGCATCATTCTTCCTCTGATGCATTACCCCCACAGCAAATGACTGGGAGACACAGACCACAAGCTGCAGGGGATCAAGGTAGGTAAGTATAGTTTGTTTTCATCTTTAGTGATCCAAAAGTCAATTTTCATACATTTTCATTGCGCTGGAATACGTCTTTAAAGGGCTACGGCCAAGGAGGATCTGACAGTTACAGCACAGAAATTCATGACACAATAACTATTTTCAGTTTAGAAACATAAAACACCCAAATATGTATCCCAGACAGCAGTTTACATCTTACATGCTGTTCTTCTCTCTTAAAACCTAAAGAATTGTATGTCTGTTTGTGGCACATTAGTATATGTGAGGGGGGAAACTTTTCAAGATGGGTGGTGACCATGGCGGCCATTTTGAAGTCTGCCATTCTGAATCCAACTTTTGTTTTTTCAATAGGAAGAGGGTCATGTGACACATCAAACTTATTGGGAATTTCACAGGAAAAACAATGATGTGCTTGGTTCTAACGTAACTTTATTCTTTCATGAGTTATTTACAAGTTTCTGACCACTTATAAAATGTGTTCACTGTGCTGCCCATTGTGTTGGATTGTCAATGCAACCCTCTTCTCCCACTCTTCACATACTAATAGCAACACCGCAGGAGAAAAGCTAGCGCAGGCTTCCAGTATCCGTAGTTTCCAGTGCTGCACATCTCGTATCTTCACAGCATAGACAATTGCCTTCAGATGACCCCAAAGATAAAAGTCTAAGGGGGTCAGATCGGGAGACCTTGGGGGCCATTCAACTGGCCCAAGATGACCAATCCACTTTCCAAGAAACTGTTCATCTAGGAATGCTCGGACCTGACACCCATAATGTGGTGGTGCACCATCTTGCTATGGGTGTCAGGTCTGAGCATTCCTAGATGAACAGTTTCCTGGAAAGGGGATTGGTCATCATGGGCCAGTTGAACGGCCCCCAAGGTCTCCCGATCTGACCCCCTTAGACTTTTATCTTTGGGGTCATCTGAAGGCAATTGTCTTTGCTGTGAAGATACGAGATGAGCAGCACTTGAAACTACGGATACTGGAAGCCTGTGTTAGCATTTCTCCTGCATTTTATAAGTGGTCAGAAACTTGTAAATAACTCATGAAAGAATAAAGTTACGTTAAAACCAAGCACATCATTGTTTTTCTTGTGAAATTCCCAATAAGTTTGATGTGTCACATGACCCTCTTCCTATTGAAAAAACAAAAGTTGGATTCAGAATGGCTGACTTCAAAATGGCCGCCATGGTCACCACCCATCTTGAAAAGTTTCCCCCCTCACAAATACTAATGTACCACAAAAAGGAAGTTAATATCACCAACCATTCCCATTTTATTAAGGTGTATCCATATAAATGCAGAGGTATCCATAAGTAAATGCTACTTAACCAACTCTCTCTGTATAATTTGTGTCTCATTTCCCCGGGCTGGAGCAGCCGTACATTTTGGTTACCCCTGGTTATATATATATATATATATATATATATATATATATATATATATATATGTTTTTCTCTGGTTTCAATTGTTTTATTTTGACTTCCTGGTGATTGCAAAACACCTGCAGTGAAGTCAAGCATTCATTTTTCCATCAGGGATGTTGCTGTACTATTTAGGAATGAAGCCCTGCGATTCATCGGAATTAGCCGACTTGTGTGACATAAGGATGAACCCAATGAGTATGGAAAGTAAAACAAAGGGTGCTAAAATTGGAGTTAAATGTTGCAAGGAACATTTCTCCTTAATGAATTATAGGGAGATTTGTAGCGGTAGGACAGTCAGAGAGACGTCTATCAGCATGTGCAGGCAGAAGTGTCAAGTACTGGCTGCACTATATCCTTATTGCCCTCTCTGTGAACTGGACAGTTTCCTTTCACTTAGTTTATTTTCACTTGTAATCTGGCAGCTGGTTTCACCCTCTACACATTTGTTTTAAATAATCTGCTACTTGTTTTGGTCTCCTTGCCAGCTAAAAAACAGGGGGAGCCAACTGTGCAGGATAGCTATGTAAATGACACAGCAATAAAAGTTTGTCTGGTCATGACTCTTTTTCCCAACACTAAACATCCAGCTAGGAGTCCAGACTTTCCTCCAGCATCTTTAAGATTATGTGACCTCAAGATGCACATTGTGCAATATCCAATCATTGCGTTAAATGGGCACTGTCAGATTAAAAAACCTATTCATATGTTATCATCTTGGCAAAACATTAACCTTTTTAATACACCTTATAAGAAAATGTTATTTCCTTTTCATAGAAATCATGGCTTATAAAATCATGGCTTTGTCCAAGCGGAAGTACAGGCATGGACAAAGTCCAGTAAGTGAGGGTGGGCTAGCACTCCTCTGTGCTCTCTCCTGTCTGATAGTACTCCTCTGTGCTCTCTCCTGTCTGATAGTACTCCTCTGTGCTCTCCCCTGTCTGAAAGTACTCCTCTGTGCTCTTTCCTGACTGATAGTACTCCTCTGTGCTCTCTCCTGTCTCATAGTACTCATCTGTGCTCTCCCCTGTCTGACAGTACTCCTCTGTGCTCTTTCCTGACTGATTGTACTCCTCTGTGCTCTCTCCTGTCTGATAGGACTCCTCTGTACTCTCTCCTGTCTGATAGTACTCCTCTTTGCTCTCTCCTGACTGATAAGACTCCTCTGTGCTCTCTCCTGACTCATAGGACTCCTCTGTGCTCTCTCCTGTCTGATAGTATTACTCTGTGCTCTTTCCTGTCTGATAGTACTCCTCTGTGCTCTTTCCTGTCTGAAAGTACTCCTCTGTGCTCTCTCCTGTCTGATGGAACTCCTCTGTGCTCTCTCCTGCCTTATAACACTATGTTCTCTCCAGTCTGATAGTACTCCTCTGTGCTCTGTCCTGTCTGATAGCACTCCTCTGTGCTCTCTCCTGCCTGATATCACTCCTCTGTGCTCTCGCTGTCTGATAGTACTCCTCTGTGCTCTCCCCTGTCTTATAATACTCCTTTGTGCTCTCTCCTGTCTGACAGTACTTCTCTGTGCTCCCTCCTGTCTGATAGTACTCCTCTGTGCTCTCTCCTGCCTGATAACACTCCTATGTTCTCTCCTGTCTGATAGCACTCCTCTGTGCTCTCTCCAGCCTGATAACACTCCTCTGTGCTCTCTCCTGTCTGATAGTACTCCTCTGTGCTCTCTCCTGTCTAATAGCACTCCTCTGTGTTTTCTCCTGTCTGATAGGACTCCTCTGTGCTCTCTTCTGTCTGATAGCACTCCTCTGTGCTCTCTTCTGTCTGATAGCACTACTTTGTGCTCTATTCCTATCTGATAGGACTCCTCTGGGCTCTCTCCTGTCTGATAGTACTCCTCTATGGTCTCTCCTGTCTGATAGTACTCCTTTGTGCTCTCTCCTGTCTTACAGTACTCCTCTATGCTCTCTCCTGCCTGATAGCACTCCTATGTGCTCTCTCCTGTCTGATGGCACTCCTTTGTGCTCTCTCCTGTCTGACAGTACTCCTCTGTGCTCTCTCCTGCCTGATAGCACTCCTATGTGCTCTCTCCTGTCTGATGGCACTCCTTTGTGCTCTCTCTCCTGTCTGATAGTACTCCTCTGTGCTCTCTCCTGTCTGATAGTACTCCTCTGTGCTCTCTCCTGTCTGATAGCGCTCCTCTATGCTTGTCTGATAGCACTCTTCTGTGCTCTCTCCTGTCTGATTGGACTCCTCTGTGCTCTCTCCTGTCTGATAGCACTCCTCTTTGCTCTCTCCTGATTGATAGGACTCATCTGTGCTCTCTTTTGTCTGATAGCACTCCTCTGTGCTCTTTCCTATCTGATAGGACTCCTCTGTGCTCTCTCCTGGCTGATAGCAATCCTTTGTGCTCTCTCTTGTCTGATAGCACTCCTCTGTACTCTCTCCTGTCTGATAGGACTCCTCTGTGCACTCTTCTGTCTGATAGCACTCCTCTGTGCTCTTTCCTATCTGATAGTACTCCTCTGTGCTCTCTCCTGTCTGATAGTACTCCTCTGTGCTCTTTCCCGACTGATAGGACTCCTCTGTGCTCTTTCCTATCTGATAGTGCTCCTCTGTGCTCTCTCCTGACTGATAGCACTCCTCTGTGCTCTCTCCTGTCTGATAGTACTCCTCTGTGCTCTCTCCTGTCTGATAGCGCTCCTCTATGCTTGTCTGATAGCACTCTTCTGTGCTCTCTCCTGTCTGATTGGACTCCTCTGTGCTCTCTTCTGTCTGATAGCACTCCTCTGTGCTCTCTCCTGATTGATCGGACTCATCTGTGCTCTCTTTTGTCTGATAGGACTCCTCTGTGCTCTCTCCTGGCTGATAGCAATCCTTTGTGCTCTCTCTTGTCTGATAGCACTCCTCTGTACTCTCTCCTGTCTGATAGGACTCCTCTGTGCTCTCTTCTGTCTGATAGCACAGCTCTGTGCTCTCTTCTGTCTGATAGCACTCCTCTGTTCTCTTTCCTATCTGATAGGACTCATCTGTGCTCTCTCCTGCCTGATAGTACCCCTCTGTGCTCTTTCCTGTCTGAAGGAACTCCTCTGTGGTCTATCCTGTCTGATAGGACTTCTCCGTGCTCTCTCCTGTCTGATTGGACTCCTCTGTGCTCTCTCCTAGCAGACAGCACAGAGGAGTACTAGCCTACCCTCACTTACTCGACTTTTTCCATGCCTGTGCTTCAACTAGGACAAAGCCATGATTCTATAAGCCATGATTTCTATAAAAAGTAAAGAACATTTTCTTATAAAGTATGTTAGATACTAGGTTAGTGCTTTGCCAAGATGTACAACATATAAAAAGTTTTTGTATTTAATTATTAAATGGAAAGCAAGTATGACTTTCTAGTCCAGTGGTTTTAATCTGTGGTCCTCCAGATGTTGCAGAACTTTAACTTCTAGCATGCCTGGACAGCCAACGGCAGAACGCCAGACAGGGGAATGTAGCAAGAAGCATTCCCCTGTCCGGTGCTGGTCCAGCAAGATCAACCATCTGACGTCTAAACTGATTTAGGAACTGTACCATTCAAATGAATGGGATCTGTTCTGTTGTCAGTTTCCCTCCAGTACACGGCGGACAATGCCGCTGGACAACTGGTATATCTAAAGGAGGCCTTATTTATGAAGTTCTAGAGACTTGATGCCTTTGAAGTTATGAGTACTAGATTGTGGAGTTGGGTCATTTGTGGAGGGATCTTTTCCAATTGCCATTTTTAGAGTTGGGATGGAATTTTCCCACCTAAATATAAGATTATGTGCAACTACCTCATGGAAGATATTTTTTCTTCTTCTGGGTTAATATTTCCTAAGCACAGCCTCAAGTACCCCAACAGGTCATGTTTTCAGTATTTCCTAAGTCTTTCAAAGGTGATATAATGATGATCAGTTCACCTGGTATCACAAGTGTTCTCTGTATAGGATATCCTCAAATCATGACCTATTGGGGGTACTTGAGAACAGTGCTTGGGTGAACACTCTTCTAGATCAACACTACAGGTTGAATTTGAATAAGTTGTGCCTTTATTTAACCTGATCTAAGATCCCCATACATATTAGATATGTGTCAGCTGAACAGATCGTGTCAGGAGAGAGAAGAGTCTAGCAGGTTGAACTTCAACTGGACATTTTCTTGGGCAGAAATGCTGCCGCTATAGGATCCAGGCAGAAGCTTACCCCTTCTATCTCCATTCTGAATACAGAAAATAGGCAGACTGGGAGACATAGCAGTTAGCTTACAGCCTTTGAAGGTGTATGGCTACTTGTATTGTTAAATTGGAGGAGATAGCTATAGAAGATGTATGTTAACACATATAACAAGTGCGGCACAGCTCACTCGGTCGCCCCTCCCGCGTCTCGGACAGAACCGGTCCTTGGTTCACGTGTAAATGATAAGAAACAGATGTCCAGCGAGGATGTCAAGCAATACGAAATTCTTTATTCAGCATGTGATGTCATCACTTAGCGTTATGGCTGAATAAAGAATTTCGTATTGCTTGACATCCGCGCTGGACATCTGTTTCTTATCAAGATGTATGTTACTATGCAAAGTAGCCCATCTGCAGAAGAAAAATAACTTACTGTACAGTGCCCCCTACTGGAGGTAGATTCCCTTCACAATTGTCTACAGATGAGTAACTGCCCCTTCTGGAGGAGGTTCTGCACATAATCCCCAGTCATGTTTTAAGGCCCTTTAGGGGTAGAACTTAATAGAAAAGCTACCTGTTGTAGGTGGTACTGTAAAGCAAGTTTTTTTCCTTTTGAAAATGAGCTACTTTGCATACTCTTTTTCCCATGGAACATTGAACAGTTTTTAAGATGACAGGGGTGTCCTCAAGTCTCTTGCCTTACTGTGGCTTAAAACATTGTCACAATGTTTTTTTATGTTGTAGCTTAACCTAACTTTAAAAAAAAAAAACACCCACAAAGGAGACACAACGAACCCCAGGGCCAAAGTCCGGAGTCACTTTTATTGACACAATTAAAATAACCCCTGAAAGTGTAATTAAAACAAATATTGTGATAGTGGAGGTAAGGAGTCACTATTAGACAGCAAGGGAACCCCTTATCTGCTGATAATTACTTGGTGCTTCCGTACGCCATATTTAAACACTATCACGGAGTGCAATTTAAAACATGAACTGTCCTGCCACCCTCAACATGTTTTTCCGTTACAATGGCGTTGTCAAGAGGATAGTATGACAATGGCAGTCCCTCATGTCAGCGGAACTATATATGCTCATCATGTCATCATCATTAGGTATCGCCCACCTTTCTCCCCTGATGTGATCTGTAACAAAACGGGTCATAGTGCTGCCAACCAGATGTCCAAATTACTGATTACTGCCAGATCATGATAGATGACTAACCTTACTTTAATTTCAATATTTCAAATGAGTGTGCTATGAAAATATTATTATTGTATCATATAGACACCAAGCACCAAATTTAGTCTAGTTTGATAATACCCATGGGGACCTGTGAGTATTTTTGACAGATGATCACATTTATAAGCTGCCATCTGCCAAGCAAAGGTCTACCCAAAATTACTTTTTTTATTTTTATATTTGGAGCTTCATAGGTCTTACAGAACCCAAGTTGAAAAACCAAATCATAGATGCAATGATGCTCAACAAAGATGTAAAGCAGGAACAGTACAATAGAGTTCATGATTTGGACACCGAGAACCCAAGGGAAGGGGTGGTATTCTAAGCACCACCTGTAACTAATGATATGTTGAAAGATTTGTAGCTCTGAAACTCAAATACCCCCGTGGCAACTTGTGCAATATGGAGGAAGTCAGAAGTTCAGAGATACAGGTGAAAATCACATTACCGTGACCTCCGAAGGATGTATAATATATTGTCTCACATATTTGAAATTGGAATTTTCAGCCTTATAAACAATCCCAGTCAAAGATAAATGAAAGTACCATATATACAAATGGGTTGATGTCAAAATGTCTACTCCAGACAGTAAAGCTATTTATTTAGAATATATACATTGAAATTGAAGAAACATATTCCCTATGGTCTCCATAACACAACATGCAGAAAACAGGTTTCAACAATGTTGCACTAAGGTTCACACATACCTTTACACATATTTTAAGACCATTTTATTATGTTATTGCCCTGTTAAGTCAGTTGTTTTTCTTTCCTGCCCTACAATGTGCCCAAGGCATGTTTAAGTGACCAATAAAACATGTCCTGGAGTGTCTTATTGCAGCTGATAGGGTTAGTATGTCAGCTCTTCGGTCAGGTTCCCAGAATGTTCCTACAGGAGGTCTTTGACATGCAGTTAACAACCTTGTGCAAGAAACATAAACCTGTCCATCCAGCGTACCAAAAGTGGACTACAAATAGAAGAATCACAAAACACAGAACTAAAGTAAACTATAAACTCTAAGTAAACTTATAATTGTGTCATAAGTGTCATAAGTGAACAGGTCAATGGTACGAACTGTTGCTTCAAAAGGAAGGTCCTCATCATGACATATCTACCAATGGATCTCTGAATTTCTAAATGTGTCTTTACATTTTCACAATTCCAAATCTGATAAAAAAAAAATCTTTTTACATTTTAGTTAAATCAGACCATTGTATGGTAAAATATGTACAATATTGTACAATATATTTTAGAACTGACCATATATGTTCTATGAAAGGCACATGCTGCACAATATGGATGCTCGAAATATACACAAGTCTCTCTAGGACATGATAAATGTTGGCCATGTATTGGCTCTATATATACTCTGTGGTAAATCAGGGTGGTATATGGTTGACTCTTTTGGTATACACTCTTCATAACATCTACAGCAGAGTTCCCTAACTAGGAAATTAGGAACAAGCATTAGAAGACCATATGCCTTGGCTACAAAATGACGTCCACATTGATAATATTGGAGAGGCATTATGACCCTTGAACAATTTGGTTTGTGTAATAAAATGTCAATATTGACACTATTTATTTTTAAAATGTATGCAATTCAAATATTTATTTTTCTCTATATTTTATATGTCTTTAGTTTTTTAGTTGACTATGGATTCTAAATATGACTCGAAGTTGAATGTGGCTCACAAGGTTAAAAAATGGGAATCTCTATGGGGGACATTTATCAAAGCATTTAGTAGGTTTTTTTTTTTGCATAAAATTGTGGCAAAAAAGTCGCACGTGCGACTACTCTCTTTTTTCTGCGACTTTTTGCAAGTTCAGTGTCTTAAGCAAAAAATAAAAATCTTGCTTACCAAAGCAAAAAGTGATTTTTGACTTGCAGTGGTCAGAGATTTATCAAGTGCAAAAGTCGCAAAAAAGTTGCATTGCATGAAAAAACCTACTAAATTTACTCCAGCTCAGATATGGAGCAGAAAAAGCCACTACCAAAGCAAAAAAAGAAAAAGTGCTTAAAGGGGTTCTCCGATGCTTACACATCTTTTCCCCTATCCAAAGGATAAAGGATAAGATGCCTGATCGCGGGAGTCCCACCGCTGGGGACCCCGGGGATCTTGCACGCGGCACCCAATTTGTAATCAGTCCCCGGAGCGTGTTCGCTCTGGGTCTGATTACAGGCGACCACCGGGCCGGCGGCGTGTGACGTCACGCCTCCGCCCCCGTGTGACGTCACGCCTCCGCCCCCGTGTGACGTCACGCTCCGCCCCTCAATGCAAGCCTACGGGAGGGGGAGTGACAGCTATCACACCTCCTCCCGTAGGCTTGATTTGAGTGGTCGCCTGTAATCATACCCGGAGCGAACACGCTCCGAGGACTGATTACAAACGGGGTGCCGCGTGCAAGATATCGGGGGTCCCCAGCGGCGCACATAAGCAAAAAAATTGTAACAAAAAAAATAACTAAAAAAGGAATACATAAGCAAACATTGATAAATGTCCCCTATATGTTTCCTTTGCTTTTTTTTTTCTTTGTCATTATTATTATTATTATACTAGTTATGCCTCTTTAGCCTTCTCTCTAAATATTTTTTTTATAATTCTCCTTAATATAAGGGAATTTGTGATATCGTAAAGTGCAGTACAATAAATATTCAATAATTTTCAGCATAATATACATTAAAAATATTGGACTGATAATGAGTATATTCAGGATATCTGGAAGTACACTGGATGTGGAACAGCTGAATGTGTTTAGTGTATACAATCATTTCTGTGGCTTCACTTATTGACAGATAAAGGCAAAGATTACAGTTATGTGGGAATAATTACTCTGCACGTTTGTTGTTATTTTTCATTACAGTATCCAAAACTTGGATACAATCATTGATATCCATTTATCTATGGTGCTACCACCATAGTTCAGTCCATCCGTGGTACTTAAGATGTACTTCTACAATGGTTCCTATATACTTCCGGGGCCCAATAGTCATCACTCCCCAAGGTAGTAAAGTTACAGTTATAGCAGTAATTTCCAGATCTCATTCTTCACATCAGAGTAAGTTGTTTTTCATGCCATAGACTAACTGACTTATTCTTCTTTAAATATACTGCTACATTCTTAGGGCTGGAGTAAGGCTTAGGCAAATGATGCAAATACCTCGGGCATGCCATTAGAACTCCATCCCTAAAAACACTTAATTGTTGTTAATGTGTGCAATAATGTTTGAGAAATTGTATTTGAATATGACTAATGGCTGGTTTGCACTCGTATTTGTAATGACATTTTCAATTTTACCCCCAAAAATGGCACTTCTCCAAATTCTTTGGTAGATCTACTCTTAAATTGAATGAAATAAAACCTATTCTGTTAAGGTATTATATAGAGAACGTGATCACTTCCTCCCGACACACAATGGTAACAGTGAAATCATGGCCCTCAAAGCATGCCTGTCATATCACTGGAAAAACATTATGATTATATACTGTATGTTACTCACAAGGTCATGCAGATGCTTTGTATGGCTTACTTACTTGGCTCACAAATCCCTCTGTCCTGCTGCTCACTCATTCTGACAATCACTGCTAAGGAAGGGGCGTATCTGAGGTAAGCACTGAGCCCACCCTCACTCACCATGCATTCACTTCCTCCCTGAGTCTGCTGTTCTGGGTCTCTTCTTCCAATCACTGCAGGCTGCTCTGTAACCCTCTCCTCTATATTTTCAGACAGAATTCTGATAGACAGGAGAGAGCACAGAGGAGTGCTTGTTCCGCCCTCACTTCCTGGACTTTGTCCCTGCCTGTGCTTCAGCTGGGACAAAGATGATGCTGCAGTCGGACAGGAATATGTTCTGGATGGTATGGGAACCCCTAGTGGTCTTTTTTTTTTATAAGACATGATAAAAAGGAGATAACATTTTTTCTGAAGTATATTAGAAAGGTTAATGTTTTCCAAGATATAATACATATAAAAAGTTTTTTAAATCTGACAGTGCCCATTTAACTGTCGGACTGTGAAAACCATGTTCTTCTTGCAATGGTTTATCCAGGGGTATTGATACTGTTTAATTTCCTAAAGACGGCAGAAAGCTGTTATGTAGGTAAATTAAAAAATAATGGTTCTTGGAATGTCGTGATGAAAAAAGGGAAAAGTAGCTTGTTATTCAGGCCCAAGGTAGGTCGAACCTAACTGGTGAAGATCTGAAGGTTGTTTGTGAATTAAACCTTAAAGGGCTACTCCGATGCACACATCTTATTCCCTATCCAAAGGATAGGGGATAATATCTTAGATTGCGGGGGTCCTGCTGCTGGGGACCCCTGCTAATCAACTGTGGCGTCCGGAACATGAAAGCTTGCAGCTTCCACGTTTGTGACATCACGCCATGCCCCCTCCATTCATGTCTATGGGAGTGGGCATGACGGCTTGAATGGAGGGGCGTGGTGGCCTTTATCGCCAATCATCGGGCATAGAGCGGAGTTCGCTCTGTGACCCGAATGACATGGATGCCATGCCGGAGATCATGGGGGTCTCCAACGGCGGGGACCCTCGCCATCTAACATCTTATCCCCTATACGTTGGCTAGGGGATAAGATGTATGCAGCGGAGTACCCCTTTAAGAAATGGACTAGGCTTGGACTCCGCCCTAGACATCTTATCCCCTATCCATGTTACAATCACAGCCATCCAAACCCAACGTTCTGAACATAACTTTCAGAAAACTGGGTGCTACATGGAGATCACCGGGGGTCCCCGCGATCAGACATCTTATCCCCTATCCTTTTCATAGGTCCTAAGATGTTTAGAGGTGAAGTACTTTAGTTGAGTTTTAAAAGAAACTCAATCACTCACTGGGTCTCTGTTTCTGACTGGCTGTGCATGTGGCAAAATTGCAAGATATCCCTCCCTTGGCACTCCCTTTCTGTACCCACAGTGAGGCCAGCCATACTATCCTTACCCTATAAGTAAAATGAAAGATGCCATTAAGCTTACTAGTTCCACAAAAAACAAGTTCTGTCTGCAGAAAATAAAAGACCAATGGCTCTTAGAAGGAAGAAAAAGACTACATTTGGGATTAAACCCCTTACCACACCTTGACATAACAGTACTTCAAGAGCCTTAGATAGTAAACACACCATAACTGACTACTACGTCTTAGTGACCTCACGGTAAGTTCCACTGTGCCCATTCAATGGTAAGAGCATGTATATATGTGGATGAGACCTAAAAGTGATCAGCTAACATTTTCATGTAGAGTAAATAAAATTAGGAATTGGGCCCCAGAATCCATTCTATGAATGTGCCCTCATCAAGAGGCCCTCATTCAGTGCAAGACTGAAATAGGTGATGGCTCCAAAGTTGGAGCCAAATGAGATCTTCTTCTGCTGGGACCATCATCATGTCAGAGCCTGGGCCCATCAGACCCTGAAAGTGGCAGACGAGTTTGCCATACACTGTACCATTATAGGTTAAGAAAATAGACAATATTAACTATAAGCTGATATCTGGATTTCTCATAGTTCTTTGCGCATTAGTATAGGCAATCCTAAGGGCCTATTTTCTTGTTAGAATAACACAGATGAGAAATGTCAGTGACCGCGTTCAGTAATACCACCTGTAACCGCTTCACTAAAAAGTGATCATCCAGCTGCATGGAGCGCAGTCTGCGCCGGCTTTGAACTAATAAGATATGGGTCATAAAAAAGATGTATGATGTTATTACTGTAAAGTCAACACGTAGTCCATCAAGTCTCAGTCATGCCGTGTGTATGGAATTTAGCATGTATCTACATATGTATCTGTGCTATTACTTTTCCAGCAGATATCTTAGGTTTGATACGTGCAGCATGTCTGCAGAGCTAAATTCTTCTTATTATTCATTTCCCTCTATATACATTGTGTGCCAGAAGAACAGACAGGACACGGAAGGAGAAGAAGAAATGTACAAACATTATGGAAAATCAGTTAATCATAACAGTGTTTTTTTTCCAATGAAGTATATAAAAGGCGATGTGGAGAGTTCATACAAAGTACAACTGTCTAAAAATAATGATGCTAATATTGGGCCATTCAGAACTCTGGAGCCTAGCACGTCTGCAGTGTAAGCCCATTCACTTAATGGGGTACTTGTTTTGCTCAGCGCTTTCCATAAAATACACCATATATTTACACGTCTCAGGAGGCAGCTTGTCCTACTAGATACTAAACATAGACAAACCAACTTTCTGCCATTTATATTGATATTAAAGGGGTACTATGGAGGATAGAGAATGCTTTCAAATTAACAGGTGCCAGAATGTTATACTTATCTGTAAATGCTCTTGTAAGGGCTTTTTGCTGCCACCTCTGTCCGTGTCAGGAACTGTCCAGAGCAGATCGGTATAACTGCTGACCCCCCCCCCCCCCAACACACAACCCCAGTCAGAATGTAGGAGTGGTTGGGCATTCACACTGCTGCTCCCTTTCACTCACTATGTTGGTCACAGAATAACCACCACAGCTTTAGGAACCTGTTTTTTGAGGTCACAGGGGGTCTCTGTGGTTGGAGCCTCTTCTGATGGGTTGGAGCCCCTCCCTACTTTAAAATGGCTGCCCATGGAATCTACCAAAGGCCTGGGCTCTTTGTCCCCACCCCATTACCCCATTACCCTAGGGGACAATGACCCCACTGATCACAAAGGTCATTGTCCCCTAGGGTAATAAAATGCCAGAATGCTTCCTCAACTACCTCTACATTCATTCTCTAGGGTCTTAACATTGTCTAGCATGACCTTGGCTACCAGATGTCCCAAAGACAGTGAATGGAGCAGAGTCTGAGCATGTGTACTGCCCCTCCATAAATCTGGGAGGAAATTGACCTCCCTTCTTGTAATCGGTGGAGGTCCCAGTGATTGAATCCCCACCAATCTTGTAGTTATCCCTTATTCTGGGTAGGGGGTAGCTTTCACTCTTGGGGTGATCCCTATTGGGAGCAATATCTTGAGCAATCTTTTCCACAGGTTAACCGTTGTAACTAAGTTGACCAAACAAATAATAGGCACAAATCCATGTGCATTTTGGAAGATACATTTTTGCTGCCTCCGAAAATGTAAACTATTAAAGAATAAAGCGCATAGCCGTTTCTTCAAGAGCAGATGCTTAAACAAGAAAGAAAATGTTAGCAATATCCTCGTATTATAAAAATTCATCTCCTTCCACATCCAGCACTGACACTTGTGCCATTTTATTTTCTCACTACTGCTCTCCGTTGTAATAGTCTCTTGCTTGTTCCACAATTATAAAACACTTATGGAACTGAAGAAAGGCAATCTGGATATTATATCTGATGTGTAGGTGATGGGAGAAGAAATAGTATGGGTTATACAAAGTTCAACCAGACAGACAGGGCAATGCTGACTCTGGGAAATAACTATGCATTTTAGTCAAAGAATACTATAAAAAATATTGGACGGGTTTCAAATGCCGAGAATGTGTAAAAGGGACAGATTTTTTCGGCTTAGATTCCTATGTAAACTCTCTCATGCAGTTTACACAAGAGTTGAAGACTTTGGCAGATAGTTTGCATAGGAAGTTAAGCCTACGAAATCCAGCCCTTTTACATATTTTTAAAATGTGATACCTACTCACAATCTGTCTTTGTCACATGCAGAGAAAAATGTAATTAACTGTATGTTAATCTGGCGAATGCCTTCTGCTTCAAAAGAATTAAAACTTCCCATGTTAAAAGTCACTGACAACAGGATTGCCAGATTTCACTGTTAACTTACAATGGGGCTGCAGTAAAAAAACAAGAAGATATCAGAAGGGTTTAATTAATCTGCTTGGTACGATATTAATTATATACTGAACAGAAGCTACTCCATCCATGCCATACGTGCCAACATCGCCAAGTTCATTCCATTCTTGTTTATATTGAGATCGATTCGAAGGTCTGAGTCATACTTAGGATACTCTTTATTTTGTTAGTTACCCCATCCCATTATCTAAATTATTTAGGACCTCCACAGCGTTGATAATCCAGAGCACATGCCCTGCCAGTCTTTTAAGTGACAACCCTGACTAACTACTGGTCAACAGGGTAACAATTGCTAATCCAATGGATGTAACTTCCATGATTTTTCCTCAAAGAGACCGCCAGATGTCATACGGAGTCGGGGGAAAAAGGTATGCAAATAAGGGAACAATCCGTTTCTTTTACCTGATACATGTTTTCAAAGTTATAAAATTATGTTTTCCTTCCAAGTTCAAGCATTGTAAAGGTGATGCTTAGCTACAGCATACCAATTTCATAGGTAGTCAAGTATCCTATCAGTATGTATCTTAAATGTGGGAAAAAATCCACCCAAAAAGGGGAAGAACATACAACCTCCATGTATACGTCACCCTTGGACGGAGTTGATCCTAAGACACCAGTATTATTGTAAGGATCCGGACTGGTAGCAAGAAGCAGGTACAGGAGGTGAATCCTCTGTGCCAGAGAGGCGATGGCGTGGGCCGTACCGGAGGATCGGTTCTAAGGTGTTACTAGTTTTCACCAGAGCCCGCCGCAAAGCTGGATGGACTTGCTGCGGCGGTAACTCCCAGGTCGTATCCTCCGGTAGCGACAAAACCTCTCTGGCAGCTGAGACTGGTGTGGTACAGAAGGGTCAGGCAGAGGCGAAGTCAGACATAGCAAAAGGTCAGGGCAGGCAGCAAAGGTTCTCAGGCGGTAGTCGTTAGCAACGGGATCGGCAACAGGCAGGAATTACACAATAAACGCTTTCTCTAGGGCACTAGGGCAACAATGATCCGGCAAGGGCAGGAAGGGGCAGGGTACATTTATAGGAACTGCTTTATTATTGGATCGGACCAGGAACCAATCAATGGTGCACTGGCCCTTTAAATTTTACACAGCCAGTGCGCGCCCTATAGTGCAGGGACGCGCGTGCCGGGGACCACATGTCAGGGAAGAAGTAGAGAAAGCCAGAGCGGGCGCAGGTAAGTGAAGATGGGACGCGGGACGCACGCGGGGACATCCCGCAGCATGGACCGCATCCCTGAAGGAGACAGAACAAAAGTGTCCCCTGTCAGTGCGTCTGACCGGGGCACTCTGCGGGGGCAAACGCAGTGAGCGCTCTGGTCCAGAAGCAGGGACCCGGGCGCTCAGCGTTACAGTACCCCCCCCCCCCCCCTTTGGTCTCCCCCTCCTCTTGGTATCCTGAAACCTGAGTATGAGATTGCGGTCCAAGATGTTTTCCTCAGGCTCCCATGATCTCTCCTCAGGACCGCAACCCTCCCAGTCGACTAGAAAAAATCTTTTCCCCCTGACCAACTTAGAGGCCAAAATCTCCTGAACAGAGAAGACATCCGAGGTACCGGATACAGGTGTGGGAGGAAGATTCTTGGGGGAGAAGTGATTGAATACTGCAGGCTTGAGGAGAGAGACATGAAAACAGTTAGGGATTCTAAGAGAGGAAGGGAGGTGGAGCTGGTGGCACACTGGGTTGATCCTCTTCTTGACTCTGTAGGGTCCCAAGTAGCGAGGACCTAGCTTATAACTAGGGACCCTGAAGCGGATGTACCTCGAGGAAAGCCAAACTCTGTCCCCGGGAACCAGGACAGGAGGAGACCGACGCTTCTTGTCCACTTGGGCCTTTATGTGGGAAGAAGCCTGTTGTAGGGAGAGGTGCGTTTCGTGCCAGATGGAAGCAAAATCCCGCACACGGTCATCCACTGCAGGTACACCGGAGGTGGAGGACAATGGCAGAGGTGGCAGAGGATGACGGCCATAAACCACGAAGAAGGGAGACTTGTTGGTGACAGAAGAGTCCTTGTGGTTATAGGAGAATTCCGCCCACGAGAGGAGGTCTCTACCTCCAGGTAGAAAGGTTTAGTGGGATCAGGCCTGGACAGGACTGGAGCGGAGGCAAAGACAGACTTGAGAGCGCAGAAGGCCTCCTCGGCCTGAGGAGGCCAAGACTTCGGATTGGCCCCCTTCTTGGTCAAGGCCACAATAGGTGCCACAAGGGTAGAGTAATGCGGGAGGAACTGTCTGTAGTAGTTAGCGAATCCGAGAAATCGCAGTATGGCCTTAAGGCCAGAGGGACGAGGCCAGTCCAAGACTGCAGAAAGCTTTGCAGGATCCATTTGTAGTCCTTTGGCGGAAATGATGTAGCCCAGGAAGGGAAGACTGGTGCGGTCAAAAAAGCACTTTTCGAATTTAGCATAGAGACGGTTCTTCCTAAGACGGGAGAGTACAGGGCGGACATGCGCACAGTGTTGATTCAAATTTGAAGAGAAAATTAAGATATCATCCAGGTAAACTACCACACAGGTATAGAGCAGGTCTCTGAAGATGTCGTTAACGAACTCTAGGAAGACGGCTGGAGCGTTGCAGAGTCCAAAGGTCATGACTAAATACTCAAAATGACCATCTCGGGTATTAAAAGCCGTCTTCCACTCATCATCCTCTCGAATCCGAATGAGATTGTAGGCCCCCCTGAGATCTAGCTTGGTAAAGTACTTGGCGCCTTGAATACGGTCAAAGAGTTCTGCAATCAGGGGAAGAGGGTAACGGTTCTTAATAGTGATGTTGTTGATAGTCAATGCGCAGCCGAAGAGTACCGTCCTTCTTAGAGACGTAAAAGAAACCTGCTCCGGCAGGGGATGAGGATTTCCTGATAAACCCTCTCTGCAAATCCTCTCGGATGTACTCCGACATGGCGAGAGTCTCTGGAGGAGAAAGAGGGTAGATCCTTCCTCTAGGTGGCGAGGTACCTGGCTGCAAGTCTATGGGGCAGTCATACGGCCTGTGTGGAGGCAACACCTCCGCTTGTCTCTTGCAAAAAACGTCCGCAAAATCAACATATGGTTCAGGCCAGGAGGAGAGACTACGGGTGCAGACTTGGCTTGAATCGGCTTGAGGCATCTGCCAAAACAAGAAGAACCCCAACTTCGGTCCTCTCCGGAGGTCCAATCCAGAACAGGACAGTGGCGCTGGAGCCAGGGCAGTCCCAAAAGGAGAGGTGCAGTGGGGTAACACAAAGAACTCCAATTTCTCAGAATGCAGGAGTCCGATATCCATCTGGAGGAGTTCCGTACGGAACTGCACAGTGCCGCTGAGTCTCTCCGTTGACTGTGGAGATAAAGAAGGACTTCTGCAAACGAACGACAGGGATGCTGAACTTGTTTACCAGCGAGGCGTCTATGAAGTTACCGGCAGAGCCGGAATTCAGAAAAGCAGTGGCAGCAAAGGATGTCCTGGTGGGTACCGAAATCCGCACGGATACAGTAATACGTGGAGAGGAGGTATTCTCTCCAACGCTGACTAGGTGCGCGCGTTTCCCTGGCGTGGTGGACGGAGAGGACAGTCTTTTAGGAAGTGCTCAGCACTAGCACAGTACAAACAGAGGTTCTCGTTTCTGCGACGGTTCCTTTCTTGAGTGGTCAGGCGAGACCGATCCACCTGCATGGTTTCCTCGGAGGGAGGCCCAGTTGAGGGTTGCGGTGGATGCTGGAAGATAGGAGCCAAATGAGAAAAGCGTCTGGGACGAGCACTTATTCCTGAAGAAGTTCCTCACGTCTCTCAACAAAACGCAGATCAATCCTGGTGGCCAAGTGGATGAGGTCACTCAGGTTGGAAAGTACTTCTTGTGCGGCCAGAACATCCTTTAAAGCGCCGGACAAGCCTTTCTTGAACTCCCCTGGGACAAGTTCAGTAAAGCCATCTCAGCAGAGGAAGCCCGGGCTGGCTCCTCAAAGACACTCTGTAATTTCTTGAATAAAGTCAGGACACTTGCAGTGGCTGGATCGTTTCGGTCCCAAAGCGGTGTAACCCAGGCCAGAGCCTTCCCAGAAAGCAGGCTAATAACAAATGCCACCTTGGCTCGCTCAGAGGGGAACTGCTAGGCAAAGGCACCTCAACGGGATCCATGGCCGGATCTTACTGTAAGGATCCGGACTGGTAGCAGGAAGCAGGTACAGGTGGTGGATCCTCTGTGCCAGAGAGGCGATGGCGTGGGCCGTACCGGAGGATCTGTTCTAAGGCGTTACTGGTTTTCACCAGAGCCCGCCGCAAAGCGGGATGGACTTGCTGCGGCGGTAACTCCCAGGTCGTATCCTCCGGTAGCGACTCAACCTCTCTGGCAGCTGAGACTGGCGTGGTACAGAAGGGTCAGGTGGAGGCGAAGTCAGACGTAGCAAAAGGTCAGAGCAGGCAGCAAAGGTTCTCAGGCGGTAGTCGTTAGCAACGGAATCGGCAACAGGCAGGGATTACACAATAAACGCTTTCTCTAGGGCACTAGGGCAACAAAGATCCGGCAAGGGGAGGAAGAGGCAGGGTACATTTATAGGAACTGCTTTATTATTGGATTGGACCAGCACCAATCAATGGTGCACTGGGCCTTTAAATTTTACACAGCCAGTGTGCGCGCGCCCTATAGTGCAGGGACGCGCGCGTCGGGGACCACATGTCAGGGGAGAAGTAAAGACAGCCGGAGAGGGCGCAGGTAAGTGAAGATGGGACGCGCACGGGGACATCCCGCAGCGCGGACCGCGTCCCTTCCGGAGATAGAACAGAAGTGTCCCCGGTCAGTGCGTCTGACCGGGGCACTCTGCGGGGGCAAACGCAGTGAGCGCTCCGGTCCAGGAGCAGGGACCGGGGCACTCAGCATTACAATTATTTGATTAATAATTCTGTTCTTGGCCTTAACACGGTAACCAGAGATGTAAGCTGAAGAACCTGACCCTATATTGACTTCTGTAACAAGAACCCCAAACTACTATGTGCTATCTATAATGTGTCTTCTTACAGATATAGCCAGTGTTAACCCCTTAACGACCACGGACGTAAATGTACGTCCTGGTTTGGCGGGACTTCCCGCACCAGGACGTACATTTACGTCCTGTGTATGACCGCGAGCATCGGAAGGGTGCTTGTGTCATACACGGCAGGTTCCGGGACCCACCCGTAATGGCCGACATCCGCGGTCCCGAGGATGTCCGCCATTAACCCCTCCGATGCCGTGATCAATACAGATCATGGTATCTGCGGCATTGCGGCACTTTGATTGGATGATTGTAAAAAAAAAAAAAAAGTTGAAAAATTTAAAAATAAAAAGTAAAAAAAATGTGAAAAATCCCCTTCCCCAATAAAAATGAAAATTGTCAGTTTTTCTCATTTTACCCCCAATAAACATATTTGGTATTGCCGCATGCATAAATGTCCAAACTATCAAAATGTAATGTTAATGATCCCGTACGGTAAATGGCGTAAACGTAAAAAAAAATTTAAGTCCAAGAATGCTGCTTTTTTGTCACATTTTATTCCCAAAAAAATGTATTAAAAATAATCTAAAATTTTTTATATGCAAATGTGGTATCTAAAAAAAGTACAGATGACGGCGCAAAAAATAAGCCCTCATACCGCCCTATATACGCAAAATGAAAAAGTTATAGGTGGTCAAAATAGGGCGATTTTAGATTACTGATTTTGTACAAAAAGTTTTAGATTTTTTTAAGCGGTACAAAAATATAAAAGTATCTAGCCATGGGTATCGTTTTAATCGTATTGACCCACAAAATAAAGAACACATGTCATTTTTACCGTAAAGTGTACAGTGTGAAAACAAAACCCTCCAAAATGTGCAAAATTTTGGTTTTCTTTTCCTCCCTAAAAAAATATTTTTTTGGGTTCGCCGTACATTTTATGGTAAAATTAGAGGTTTCATTACAAAGTACAATTGGTCACGCAAAAAACAAGCCCTTATATGGGTCTGTACATGGAAATATAAAGGAGTTATGGATTTTAGAAGGCGAGGAGGAAAGAACGAAAATGCAAAAATAAAATTGACCTTGTCCTTGAGGTGAAAATGGCCTTGGTCATTAAGGGGTTAAAGATGTTACACTGGCATGCTGCAAAACTGAAAAATTGTGCCAGCGTGCCATCTTTAACACTAGCTACATCTGTAAGAAGACATTATAAATAACGCATGGTAGGTTGGAAGAAGTCATTTTGGGTTCAGGTGCTTCACCTTTACACTACATAGAGCCATGTACTGTGGATTCCCTGCCTCAGGCATTGGCTTACCTACTGTTTAGTATTTCTGTATATTGCCAAAGGGGTTTCTGCATTGTCTCGATTGGATCTCCTCAGACACTAGGGTCCAGCTGCAATTGTTACCTCTACACTCTTTTACTGACGTACCTGGTAGTAATGATTGGTTTTGACACTAAATTAACATTACCTGCAAAAAAGTTATGGCCATTAGTCTGGAACAACTCAAAATAGGGACGGGGTAAATATTTTGGTGCCCGTGAGGAGGATGGGTAGAGTAGTCCAGGGCAGCAGAGTGTAGAAGTCCCTAAGGCAAAATGTCACAGATGACTTTGGGACTTGCTAACCCTGTTGGTCCCCCAGTGAGTTCTCTGAAAATGGGGGGGGGGGGGGTTGCACAAGATAGGAAGTCCTTGACCCCAGGGTACACTGAGGTGAGGTGTCTGAGTGGTGTAACCATGATGGTGTGTGCAACAGGAATACTCCAGACACAGATGTAACTTGAGAAAAAGGTTTAACTTTAGTGAAGTAAACATCATATTCTCTATAAAGCACAGGGAGGCAAAGCTGGTTTGGTTCCAGTCCTCCGGGCAGAGAGTTGGACTCGGGGGACACTTCTCCTAGAAGCTTCAAGCACTTTCCATATAAAAACAGATCTGAGCAGAGTCATGTGACCAATATTCCATACATACTTTGCATAGAGTGAAATGCTAACCCTTGCACATCCATACTACCTCAGTGTATGCTGTAGGAGAAATATGACAATAGCACATTATACATGTTTACCTCATAATAATGAGAGACAAATTCTGACACTTAGCAGGAAAACTCTTAAGCCATTAAATAACTACAGTGGGGCAAAAAAGCATTTAGTCAGCCACCAATTGTGCAAGTTTTCCCACTTAAAAAGATGAGAAAGGCCTGTAATTTTCATCATAGGTATACCTCAACTATGAGAGACATAATGAGAAAAAAAATACATAAAATTACATTGTCTGATTTTTAAAGAATTTATTTGCAAGATTTCTGGCTCTCACAGACCTGTAACTTCTTCTTTAAGAGTCCCCTCTGTCCTCCACTTGTTACCTGTATGAACTTCTACAGGACCCATGACGTACCGGTACATCAAGAGACCGCTCCCGTTCTATAACGCGGTTGGGCCCGGCCGGGACCCGTGGCTAATAGAACGTGGCACTGATCGCGGTGCCGCGCGATATTAACCCTTTAGACGCGGCGTTCAAAGTTGATCGCTGCATCTAAAGTGAAAATAAATCATTGCCGGTTAGCTCAGGGGGCTGTTTGGGATGTCCGTGGCGAAATCGCGGCATCCCGAACAGCTGTGACACAGCAGGAGGGTCCCTTTACCTGCCTCCTGGTGTCCGATCGCCGAATGACTGCTCAGTGCCTGAGATCCAGGCATGAGTGTCACGATGCCGGCTGGCAGGTAGTGGATCCTCTGTGCCAGAGAGGGGTAGAGAGGACCGCGCTAGTGGACCGGTTCTAAGCCACTACAGGTTTTCACCAGAGCCCGCCGCAAAGCGGGATGGTCTTGCTGCGGCGGTAGTGACCAGGTCGTATCCACTAGCAACGGCTCACCTCTCTGGCTGCTGAAGATGCTGAAGATAGGCGAGGTACAAGGGAGTAGGCAGAAGCAAGGTCGGACGTAGCAGAAGGTCGGGGGCAGGCGGCAAGGATCGTAGTCAGGGGCAACGGCAGGAGGTCAGGAACACGGACTAGGAACAGACAAGGGAACGCTTTCACTAGGCACAAGTGCATCAAGATCCGGCAAGGGAGTGCAAGGGAGGAGACTAGATATAGCCAGGGAACAGGTGGGAGACAATTAAGCTAATTGGGCCAGGCACCAATCATTGGTGCACTGGCCCTTTAAATCTCAGGGAGCTGGCGCGCGCGCGCCCTAGAGAGCGGAGCCGCGCGCGCCAGCACATGACAGCAGGAGACGGGAACGGGTAAGAGACCTGGGATGCGATTCGCGAGCGGGCGCGTCCCGCTGTGCGAATCGCATCCCCAACGGCCATGACAGAGCAGCGCTCCCGGTCAGCGGGAGTGACCGGGGAGCTGCAGGAAGAAAGACGCCGTGAGCGCTCCGGGGAGGAGCGGGGACCCGGAGCGCTAGGCGTAACAGTACCCCCCCCCTTGGGTCTCCCCCTCTTCTTGGGGCCAAAGAACCTGAGGAAAAAAAACTCAATTTTTCCGTGATGAGGTCCGATGCAAATTAGGAGGGGTTCTGTGTGGAAACGTACGAGACAGTCCAATCTTTTATTGTAAAAACAATAGATGTAGAGGGGTCTGGCGAGACTGGTCACAGGAACGTAGAACCTGTTGATGAGAGAGGCCAAAAAAATTTTTCCTGCAGATCCGGAATCCAAGAAGAGCATAGTAGAGAAGGAGAAGGTAGAGGCAGATATCCGCACAGGCACAGTAAGGCGTGGAGAAGCAGAGTTGACATCAAGAACTGTGTCACCTTTGTGCGGAGTCAGCGTACGTCTTTCCAGGCGGGGAGGACGGATAGGACAATCCTTCAGGAAGTGTTCGGTACCGGCATAGTACAGGCAAAGATTCTCCATGCGGCGTCGTGTCCTCTCTTGAGGTGTCAAGCAAGACCGGTCAACTTGCATAGCCTCCGCGGCGGGAAGCACAGGAACAGATTGCAGAGGACCAGAGGAGAGAGGAGCCGGAGAGAAAAAACGCTTCGTGCGAACAAAGTCCATATCCAGGCGGAGCTCCAGACGCCATCCGGAAGAACGCATGTCAATGCGAGTGGCTAGATGAATGAG